>NW_027448170.1:0-68688 GCF_038048845.1 Mixophyes fleayi
TAATCATGAATCATGAATTGAATCATGAATCATGAATCATGAATCATGAATCATGAATTGAATCATGAATCATGAATCATGAATTGAATCAGGATTCGAATCATGAATTGAATCATGAATCATGAATTGAATCATGAATCATGAATTATGAATCATGAATCGAATCATGAATCATGAATTGAATCATGAATCATGAATCATGAATTGAATCATGAATCATGAATCGAATCATGAATCTTGAATCATGAATCATGAATCATGAATCATGAATTGAATCATGAATCATGAATCATGAATCGAATCATGAATCATGAATCAAGAATCATGAATTGAATCATGAATCATGAATTGAATCATGAATCATGAATCATGAATTATGAATTGAATCATGAATCATGAATCATGAATCATGAATTTAATCATGAATCATGAAACATGAATCATGAATCATGAAACATGAATCATGAATCGTGAATCATGAAGTGAATCATGAATCATGAATCTTGAATCGAATCATGAATCATAAATCAAAAATCATGAATCGAATCATAAATCGTGAATTGAATCATGAATCATGAATCATGAATTGAATCATGAATTGAATCATGAATCATGAATCATAAATCAAATCATGAATCATAAATTGAATCAGGATTCGAATCATGAATCATGAATCATGAATTGAATCATGAATCATGAATCATGAATTGAATCATGAATTGAATCATGAACCATGAATCATGAATTGAATCATGAATCATGAATTGAATCCTGAATTGAATCATGAATCATGAATTGAATCATGAATTAAATCATGAATCATGAATAATAAATTGAATCATGAATCATGAATCATGAATTGAATCATGAATCATGAATTGAATCATGAATTGAATCATGAATCATGAATCATGAATTGAATTATGAATTGAATCATGAATCATGAAATATGAATCATGAATCGAATCATGAATCATGAATAATGAATTGAATCATGAATCATGAATCATGAAATGAATCATGAATCATGAATCATAAATTGAATCATGAATCATGAATCTTGAATCATTAATCATGAATTGAATCATGAATAATGAATTATGAATCATGAATTGAATCATGAATCATGAATCGAATCATGAATTATGAATCATGAATTGAATCATGAATCATGAATTATAAATCATGAATTGAATCATGAATCATGAATCATGAATCATGAATTGAATCATGAATTGAATCATGAATCATGAATCATGAATCATGAATCATGAATTTAATCATGAATTTAATAATGAATTATGAATTATGAATCATGAATTGAATCATGAATCATGAATCATGAATTGAATCATGAATCATGAATCATGAATCATGAATTGAATCATGAATCGAATCATGAATCATGAATTTAATCATGAATTTAATCATGAATTATGAATTATGAATCATGAATTGAATCATGAATCATGAATCATGAATTGAATCATGAATCATGAATCATGAATCATGAATCATGAATTGAATCATGAAACGAATCATGAATCATGAATCATGAATTGAATTATGAATCATGAATCATGAATTGAATCATGAATCATGAATTGAATCATGAATCATGAATCGAATCATAAATCATGAATTATGAATCATGAATTGATTCATGAATCATGAATTATGAATCATGAATTGAATTATGAATCATGAATCATGAATTATGAATTTAATCATGAATTGAATCATGAATTATGAATCATGAATTGAATCATGAATCCTGAATCATGAATCATGAATCATGAATTGAATCATGAATTGAATCATGAATCATGAATCATGATTTATGAATTTAATCATGAATTGAATCATGAATAATTAATTATGAATCATGAATTGAATCATGAATCATGAATCATGAATCGAATCATGAATCATGAATTAAATCATAAATTATGAATCATGAATTGAATCCTGAATTGAATCATGAATCATGAATTGAATCATGAATTAAATCATGAATCATGAATAATAAATTGAATCATGAATCATGAATCATGAATTGAATCATGAATCATGAATCATGAATCATGAATCATGAATTGAATCATGAATCATGAATCATAAATTGAATCATGAATCATGAATCATGAATTGAATCATGAATAATGAATCATGAAATGAAACATGAATCAAGAATCATAAATTGAATCATGAATCATGAATTGAATCATGAATCATGAATCATGAATCGAATCATGAAACATGAATTGAATCATGAATCATGAATTGAATCATGAATCATGATTTATGAATTATGAATTGAATCATGAATCATGAATCATAAATTGAATCATGAATCAGGAATTGAATCATGAATCATGATTTATGAATTATGAATTGAATCATGAATCATGAATAATGAATTGAATCATGAATCAGGAATTGAATCATGAATCATGATTTATGAATTATGAATTGAATCATGAATCATGAATCATGAATTGAATCATAAATCATGAATCATGGATCATGAATCATGAATCGAATCATGAATCATGAATCATGAATTGAATCATGAATCATGAATCATGAATTGAATCATGAATTGAATCATGAATCATGAATCATGAATCGAATCATGAATCATGAATCATGAATTGAATCATGAATCATGAATCATGAATTGAATCATAATTCATGAATCATGAATTGAATCATGAATCACGAATCGAATCATGAATCATGAATCATGAATCATGAATTGAATCATGAATCATGAATCATGAATTGAAGCATGAATCATGAATCATGAATTGAATCATGAATCATGAATCATGAATTGAATCATGAATCATGAATCATAAATCATGAATTGAATCATGAATCATAAATCATGAATTGAATCATGAATTGAATCATGAATCATGAATCATGAATCATGAATGGAATCATGAATCATAAATCAAGAATTGAATCATGAAACATGAATCATGAATTATGAATTGAATCATGAATCATGAATCATGAATCATGAATCATGAATTGAATCATGAATCATGAATCATGAATCATGAATTGAATCATGAATCATGAATCATGAATCGAATCATGAATCATGAAACATGAATTGAATCATGAATCATGAATTGAATCATGAATCATGATTTATGAATTATGAATTGAATCATGAATCATGAATTGAATCATGAATCATGAATTGAATCATGAATCATGATTTATGAATTATGAATTGAATCATGAATCATGAATTATGAATTGAATCATAAATCATGAATTATGAATTGAATCATGAATCATGAATCATGAATCATAAATCATGAATTGAATCATGAATCATGAATCATGAATCATGAATTGAATCATGAATCATGAATCATGAATCGAATCATGAATCATGAAACATGAATTGAATCATGAATCATGAATTGAATCATGAATCATGATTTATGAATTATGAATTGATTCATGAATCATGAATCATGAATTGAATCATGAATCATGAATTGAATCATGAATCATGATTTATGAATTATGAATTGAATCATGAATCATAAATCATGAATCATGAATCATGAATTTAATCATGAATTTAATAATGAATTATGAATTATGAATCATGAATTGAATCATGAATCATGAATCATGAATTGAATCATGAATCATGAATCATGAATCATGAATTGAATCATGAATCGAATCATGAATCATGAATTTAATCATGAATTTAATCATGAATAATGAATTATGAATCATGAATTGAATCATGAATCATGAATCATGAATTGAATCATGAATCATGAATCATGAATCATGAATCATGAATTGAATCATGAATCGAATCATGAATCATGAATCATGAATTGAATTATGAATCATGAATCATGAATTGAATCATGAATCATGAATCATGAATTGAATCATGAATCATGAATCGAATCATAAATCATGAATTATGAATCATGAATTGATTCATGAATCATGAATTATGAATCATGAATTGAATTATGAATCATGAATCATGAATTATGAATTTAATCATGAATTGAATCATGAATTATGAATCATGAATTGAATCATGAATCCTGAATCATGAATCATGAATCATGAATTGAATCATGAATTGAATCATGAATCATGAATCATGATTTATGAATTTAATCATGAATTGAATCATGAATAATTAATTATGAATCATGAATTGAATCATGAATCATGAATCATGAATCGAATCATGAATCATGAATTAAATCATAAATTATGAATCATGAATTGAATCCTGAATTGAATCATGAATCATGAATTGAATCATGAATTAAATCATGAATCATGAATAATAAATTGAATCATGAATCATGAATCATGAATTGAATCATGAATCATGAATCATGAATCATGAATCATGAATTGAATCATGAATCATGAATCATAAATTGAATCATGAATCATGAATCATGAATTGAATCATGAATAATGAATCATGAAATGAAACATGAATCAAGAATCATAAATTGAATCATGAATCATGAATTGAATCATGAATCATGAATCATGAATCGAATCATGAAACATGAATTGAATCATGAATCATGAATTGAATCATGAATCATGATTTATGAATTATGAATTGAATCATGAATCATGAATCATAAATTGAATCATGAATCAGGAATTGAATCATGAATCATGATTTATGAATTATGAATTGAATCATGAATCATGAATCATAAATCATGAATCATGTATCATGAATCATGAATCGAATCATGAATCATGAATCATGAATTGAATCATGAATCATGAATCATGAATTGAATCATGAATTGAATCATGAATCATGAATCATGAATCGAATCATGAATCATGAATCATGAATTGAATCATGAATCATGAATCATGAATTGAATCATAATTCATGAATCATGAATTGAATCATGAATCACGAATCGAATCATGAATCATGAATCATGAATCATGAATTGAATCATGAATCATGAATTGAAGCATGAATCATGAATCATGAATTGAATCATGAATCATGAATCGAATCATGAATCATGAATTGAATCATGAATCATGAATCATGAATTGAATCATGAATCATGAATCATAAATCATGAATTGAATCATGAATCATAAATCATGAATTGAATCATGAATTGAATCATGAATCATGAATCATGAATCATGAATGGAATCATGAATCATAAATCAAGAATTGAATCATGAAACATGAATCATGAATTATGAATTGAATCATGAATCATGAATCATGAATCATGAATCATGAATTGAATCATGAATCATGAATCATGAATCATGAATTGAATCATGAATCATGAATCATGAATCGAATCATGAATCATGAAACATGAATTGAATCATGAATCATGAATTGAATCATGAATCATGATTTATGAATTATGAATTGAATCATGAATCATGAATTGAATCATGAATCATGAATTGAATCATGAATCATGATTTATGAATTATGAATTGAATCATGAATCATGAATTATGAATTGAATCATAAATCATGAATTATGAATTGAATCATGAATCATGAATCATGAATCATAAATCATGAATTGAATCATGAATCATGAATCATGAATCATGAATTGAATCATGAATCATGAATCATGAATCGAATCATGAATCATGAAACATGAATTGAATCATGAATCATGAATTGAATCATGAATCATGATTTATGAATTATGAATTGATTCATGAATCATGAATCATGAATTGAATCATGAATCATGAATTGAATCATGAATCATGATTTATGAATTATGAATTGAATCATGAATCATAAATCATGAATCATGAATCATGAATTTAATCATGAATTTAATAATGAATTATGAATTATGAATCATGAATTGAATCATGAATCATGAATCATGAATTGAATCATGAATCATGAATCATGAATCATGAATTGAATCATGAATCGAATCATGAATCATGAATTTAATCATGAATTTAATCATGAATAATGAATTATGAATCATGAATTGAATCATGAATCATGAATCATGAATTGAATCATGAATCATGAATCATGAATCATGAATTGAATCATGAATCGAATCATGAATCATGAATCATGAATTGAATTATGAATCATGAATCATGAATTGAATCATGAATCATGAATCATGAATTGAATCATGAATCATGAATCGAATCATAAATCATGAATTATGAATCATGAATTGATTCATGAATCATGAATTATGAATCATGAATTGAATTATGAATCATGAATCATGAATTATGAATTTAATCATGAATTGAATCATGAATTATGAATCATGAATTGAATCATGAATCCTGAATCATGAATCATGAATCATGAATTGAATCATGAATTGAATCATGAATCATGAATCATGATTTATGAATTTAATCATGAATTGAATCATGAATAATTAATTATGAATCATGAATTGAATCATGAATCATGAATCATGAATCGAATCATGAATCATGAATTAAATCATAAATTATGAATCATGAATTGAATCCTGAATTGAATCATGAATCATGAATTGAATCATGAATTAAATCATGAATCATGAATAATAAATTGAATCATGAATCATGAATTGAATCATGAATCATGAATCATGAATCATGAATCATGAATTGAATCATGAATCATGAATCATAAATTGAATCATGAATCATGAATCATGAATTGAATCATGAATAATGAATCATGAAATGAAACATGAATCAAGAATCATAAATTGAATCATGAATCATGAATTGAATCATGAATCATGAATCGAATCATGAAACATGAATTGAATCATGAATCATGAATTGAATCATGAATCATGATTTATGAATTATGAATTGAATCATGAATCATGAATCATAAATTGAATCATGAATCAGGAATTGAATCATGAATCATGATTTATGAATTATGAATTGAATCATGAATCATGAATAATGAATTGAATCATGAATCAGGAATTGAATCATGAATCATGATTTATGAATTATGAATTGAATCATGAATCATGAATCATGAATTGAATCATAAATCATGAATCATGGATCATGAATCATGAATCGAATCATGAATCATGAATCAGGAATTGAATCATGAATCATGATTTATGAATTATGAATTGAATCATGAATCATGAATCATGAATTGAATCATAAATCATGAATCATGGATCATGAATCATGAATCGAATCATGAATCATGAATTGAATCATGAATCATGAATTATGAATTGAATCATGAATTGAATCATGAATCATGAATCATGAATCGAATCATGAATCATGAATCATGAATTGAATCATGAATCATGAATCATGAATTGAATCATAATTCATGAATCATGAATTGAATCATGAATCACGAATCGAATCATGAATCATGAATCATGAATCATGAATTGAATCATGAATCATGAATCATGAATTGAAGCATGAATCATGAATCATGAATTGAATCATGAATCATGAATCGAATCATGAATCATGAATTGAATCATGAATCATGAATCATGAATTGAATCATGAATTGAATCATGAATCATGAATCGAATCATGAATCATGAATTGAATCATGAATCATGAATCATGAATTGAATCATGAATCATGAATCATAAATCATGAATTGAATCATGAATCATAAATCATGAATTGAATCATGAATTGAATCATGAATCATGAATCATGAATCATGAATGGAATCATGAATCATAAATCAAGAATTGAATCATGAAACATGAATCATGAATTATGAATTGAATCATGAATCATAAATCATGAATCATGAATCATGAATTGAATCATGAATCATGAATCATGAATCATGAATTGAATCATGAATCATGAATCATGAATCGAATCATGAATCATGAAACATGAATTGAATCATGAATCATGAATTGAATCATGAATCATGATTTATGAATTATGAATTGAATCATGAATCATGAATTGAATCATGAATCATGAATTGAATCATGAATCATGATTTATGAATTATGAATTGAATCACGAATCATGAATTATGAATTGAATCATAAATCATGAATTATGAATTGAATCATGAATCATGAATCATGAATCATAAATCATGAATTGAATCATGAATCATGAATCATGAATCATGAATTGAATCATGAATCATGAATCATGAATCGAATCATGAATCATGAAACATGAATTGAATCATGAATCATGAATTGAATCATGAATCATGATTTATGAATTATGAATTGATTCATGAATCATGAATCATGAATTGAATCATGAATCATGAATTGAATCATGAATCATGATTTATGAATTATGAATTGAATCATGAATCATGAATCATGAATTGAATCATAAATCATGAATTATGAATCATGAATCATGAATTGAATCATGAATTGAATCATGAATTGAATAATGAATCATGAATCATAAATTGAATCATGAATCATGAATTGAATCATGAATTTAATCATGAATCATGAATCGAATCATGAATCATAAATGAAATCATGAATCATGAATCATGAATTGAATCATGAATCATGGATCATGAATCATGAATCGAATCATGAATCATGAATCATGAATTGAATCATGAATCATAAATCATGAATTGAATCATGAATCATAAATCTTGAATCATGAATCATGAATTGAATCATGAATCATGAATCATGAATTGAATCATGAATCATGAATCATGAATTGAATCATTAATCATGAATCGAATCATGAAATATTAATCATAAATTGAATCATGAATCATGAATCATGAATTGAATCATGAATCATGAATCATGAATTGAATCATGAATCATGAATCGAATCATGAATCATGAATCATGAATCATGAATTGAATCATGAATCATGAATTGAATCATGAAACATGAATTGAATCATGAATCATGAATCATGAATTGAATCATGAATCATGAATCGAATCATGAATCATGAATCATGAATTGAATCATGAATCATGAATCATGAATTGAATCATGAATCATGAATCATGAATTGAATCATGAATCATAAATCATGAATTGAATCATGAATCATGAATCATGAATTATGAATTGAATCATGAATCATGAATCATGAATCATGAATTGAATCATGAATCATGAATTACGAATCATGAATCAAGAATTGAATCATGAATCATGAATCATGAATTGAATCATGAATCATAAATCATGAATCATGAATCATGAATCGAATCATGAATCATGAATCATGAATCATGAATTGAATCATGAATCATGAATCATGAATTGAATCATGAATCATGAATCATGAATCATGAATCATGAATTGAATCATGAATCATGAATTGAATCAGGATTCGAATCATGAATTGAATCATGAATCATGAATTGAATCATGAATCATGAATTATGAATCATGAATCGAATCATGAATCATGAATTGAATCATGAATCATGAATCATGAATTGAATCATGAATCATGAATTGAATCATGAATTGAATCATAAATCATGAACCATGAATCATGAATTGAATTCATCAATCATGACTCATGAATTGAATCATGAATCATGAATTGAATCATGAATCATGAATCATGAATCATAAATTGAATAATAAATCATGAATCATGAATTGAATCATAAATTGAATCATGAATCAAGAATCATGATTTGAATCATGAATCATGAATCATGAATTAAATCATGAATCATGAATCGAATCATGAATCTTGAATCATGAATTGAATCATGAATCTTGAATCATGAATCATGAATTGAATCATGAATCATGAATCATGAATCGAATCATGAATCAAAAATCATGAATTGAATCATGAATCATGAATTGAATCATGAATCATGAATTGAATCATGAATCATGAATCATGAATTATGAATTGAATCATGAATCATGAATCATTAATTGAATCATGAATCATGAAACATGAATCATGAATCGTGAATCATGAAGTGAATCATGAATCATGAATCTTGAATCGAATCATGAATCATGAATCAAAAATCATGAATCGAATCATGAATCATGAATCATGAATTGAATCATGAATTGAATCATGAATCATGAATCATGAATTGAATCATGAATCATGAATTGAATCATGAATTAAATCATGAATCATGAATAATAAATTGAATCATGAATCATGAATTGAATCATAAATTGAATCATGAATCATGAATTGAATCATGAATCATGAATCATGAATTGAATCATGAATTGAATCATGAATCATGAATCATGAATCATGAATTGAATCATGAATTGAATCATGAATCATGAATTATGAATCATGAATCGAATCATGAATCATGAATAATGAATTGAATCATGAATCATGAATCATGAAATTAATCATGAATCATGAATCATAAATTGAATCATGAATCATGAATCTTGAATCATTAATCATGAATTGAATCATGAATCATGAATTATGAATCATGAATTGAATCATGAATCATGAATCGAATCATGAATTATGAATCATGAATTGAATCATGAATCATGAATTATGAATCATGAATTGAATCATGAATCATGAATTTTGAATCATGAATTGAATCATGAATCATGAATCATGAATCATGAATCATGAATTGAATCAGGAATCATGAATCATGAATCATGAATTGAATCATGAATTGAATCATGAATCATGAATCATGAATTTAATCATGAATTTAATCATGAATAATGAATTATGAATCATGAATTAAATCATGAATCATGAATTGAATCATGAATCATGAATCATGAATCATGAATTGAATCATGAATCGAATCATGAATCATGAATTGAATCATGAATCATGAATCATGAATTGAATCATGAATCATGAATCATGAATGGAATCATGAATCATGAATCATAAATCGAATCATAAATCATGAATTATGAATCATGAATTTAATCATGAATTTATTCATGAATCATGAATTATGAATCATGAATTGAATCATGAATCATGAATTTAATCATGAATTGAATCATGAATCATGAATTATGAATCATGAATTGAATCATGAATCATAAATTATGAATCATGAATTGAATCATGAATCATGAATCATGAATCATGAATCATGAATTAAATCATGAATCATGAATCATGAATCATGAATTGAATCATGAATTGAATCATGGATCATGAATCATGAATCGAATCATGAATCATGAATTAAATCATAAATTATGAATCATGAATCGAATCATGAATCATGAATCATGAATTGAATCACGAATCATGAATCGTGAATCGAATCATTAATCATGAATTGAATCATGAATCGAATCATGAATCATGAATCATGAATTGTATCATGAATCATGAATCATGAAACATGAATTGAATCATGAATCATGAATCAAGAGTCATGAATCGAATCATGAATCATGAATTGAATCATGAATCAGGAAACATTAATCGAATCATGAATCATGAATCATAAATCATGAATTGAATCATTAATCATGAATTATGAATTATGAATTGAATCATGAATCATAAATTGAATCATGAATCATGAATTGAATCAGGATTTGAATCCTGAATTGAATCATGAATCATGAATAAAGAGTCATGAATCGAATCATGAATCATGAATTGAATCATGAATCATGAATCATGAATCAGGAAACATGAATCGAATCATGAATCATGAATCATGAATTGAATCATGAATCATGAATCATGAATTGAATCCTGAATTGAATCATGAATCATGAATTGAATCATGAATTAAATCATGAATCATGAATAATAAATTGAATCATGAATCATGAATCATGAATCATGAATCATGAATTGAATCCTGAATTGAATCATGAATCATGAATTGAATCATGAATTAAATCATGAATCATGAATAATAAATTGAATCATGAATCATGAATCATGAATTGAATCATGAATTGAATCATGAATCATGAATCATGAATTGAATCATGAATCATGAATCATGAATTGAATCAGGATTCGAATCATGAATTGAATCTTGAATCATGAATTGAATCATGAATCATGAATTATGAATCATGAATTGAATCATGAATCATGAATTGAATCATGAATCATGAATTGAATCATGAATCATGAATCATGAATTGAATCATGAATCATGAATTAAATCATGAATTGAATCATAAATCATGAATCATGAATCATGAATTGAATTCATCAATCATGAATCATGAATTGAATCATGAATTGAATCATGAATCTTGAATCATGAATCATGAATTGAATCATGAATCATGAATCATGAATCATGAATTGAATCATGAATCATGAATCATGAATCGAATCATGAATCAAAAATCATGAATTGAATCATGAATCATGAATTGAATCATGAATCATGAATTGAATCATGAATCATGAATCATGAATTATGAATTGAATCATGAATCATGAATCATTAATTGAATCATGAATCATGAAACATGAATCATGAATCGTGAATCATGAAGTGAATCATGAATCATGAATCTTGAATCGAATCATGAATCATGAATCAAAAATCATGAATCGAATCATGAATCATGAATCATGAATTGAATCATGAATTGAATCATGAATCATGAATCATGAATTGAATCATGAATCATGAATTGAATCATGAATTAAATCATGAATCATGAATAATAAATTGAATCATGAATCATGAATTGAATCATAAATTGAATCATGAATCATGAATTGAATCATGAATCATGAATCATGAATTGAATCATGAATTGAATCATGAATCATGAATCATGAATCATGAATTGAATCATGAATTGAATCATGAATCATGAATTATGAATCATGAATCGAATCATGAATCATGAATAATGAATTGAATCATGAATCATGAATCATGAAATTAATCATGAATCATGAATCATAAATTGAATCATGAATCATGAATCTTGAATCATTAATCATGAATTGAATCATGAATCATGAATTATGAATCATGAATTGAATCATGAATCATGAATCGAATCATGAATTATGAATCATGAATTGAATCATGAATCATGAATTATGAATCATGAATTGAATCATGAATCATGAATTTTGAATCATGAATTGAATCATGAATCATGAATCATGAATCATGAATCATGAATTGAATCAGGAATCATGAATCATGAATCATGAATTGAATCATGAATTGAATCATGAATCATGAATCATGAATTTAATCATGAATTTAATCATGAATAATGAATTATGAATCATGAATTAAATCATGAATCATGAATTGAATCATGAATCATGAATCATGAATCATGAATTGAATCATGAATCGAATCATGAATCATGAATTGAATCATGAATCATGAATCATGAATTGAATCATGAATCATGAATCATGAATGGAATCATGAATCATGAATCATAAATCGAATCATAAATCATGAATTATGAATCATGAATTTAATCATGAATTTATTCATGAATCATGAATTATGAATCATGAATTGAATCATGAATCATGAATTTAATCATGAATTGAATCATGAATCATGAATTATGAATCATGAATTGAATCATGAATCATAAATTATGAATCATGAATTGAATCATGAATCATGAATCATGAATCATGAATCATGAATTAAATCATGAATCATGAATCATGAATCATGAATTGAATCATGAATTGAATCATGGATCATGAATCATGAATCGAATCATGAATCATGAATTAAATCATAAATTATGAATCATGAATCGAATCATGAATCATGAATCATGAATTGAATCACGAATCATGAATCGTGAATCGAATCATTAATCATGAATTGAATCATGAATCGAATCATGAATCATGAATCATGAATTGTATCATGAATCATGAATCATGAAACATGAATTGAATCATGAATCATGAATCAAGAGTCATGAATCGAATCATGAATCATGAATTGAATCATGAATCAGGAAACATTAATCGAATCATGAATCATGAATCATAAATCATGAATTGAATCATTAATCATGAATTATGAATTATGAATTGAATCATGAATCATAAATTGAATCATGAATCATGAATTGAATCAGGATTTGAATCCTGAATTGAATCATGAATCATGAATAAAGAGTCATGAATCGAATCATGAATCATGAATTGAATCATGAATCATGAATCATGAATCAGGAAACATGAATCGAATCATGAATCATGAATCATGAATTGAATCATGAATCATGAATCATGAATTGAATCCTGAATTGAATCATGAATCATGAATTGAATCATGAATTAAATCATGAATCATGAATAATAAATTGAATCATGAATCATGAATCATGAATCATGAATCATGAATTGAATCCTGAATTGAATCATGAATCATGAATTGAATCATGAATTAAATCATGAATCATGAATAATAAATTGAATCATGAATCATGAATCATGAATTGAATCATGAATTGAATCATGAATCATGAATCATGAATTGAATCATGAATCATGAATCATGAATTGAATCAGGATTCGAATCATGAATTGAATCTTGAATCATGAATTGAATCATGAATCATGAATTATGAATCATGAATTGAATCATGAATCATGAATTGAATCATGAATCATGAATTGAATCATGAATCATGAATCATGAATTGAATCATGAATCATGAATTAAATCATGAATTGAATCATAAATCATGAATCATGAATCATGAATTGAATTCATCAATCATGAATCATGAATTGAATCATGAATTGAATAATCAATCATGAATTGAATCATGAATCATGAATCCTGAATCATGAATCATAAATTGAATCATAAATCATGAATCATGAATTGAATCATAAATTGAATCATGAATCATGAATCTTGAATTGAATCATGAATCATGAATCATGAATTGAATTATGAATCATGAATCGAATCATGAATCTTGAATCATGAATTGAATCATGAATCATGAATCATGAATCATGAATTGAATCATGAATCATGATTCATGAATCGAATCATGAATCATGAATCAAGAATCATGAATTGAATCATGAATCATGAATTGAATCATGAATCATGAATCATGAATTATGAATTGAATCATGAATCTTGAATCATGAATCATGAATCATGAATTGAATCATGAATCATGAAACATGAATCATGAATCGTGAATCATGAAGTGAATCATGAATCATGAATCTTGAATCGAATCATGAATCATGAATCAAAAATCATGAATCGAATCATGAATCATGAATTGAATCATGAATCATGAATCATGAATTGAATCATGAATCATGAATTCAATCATGAATTATGAATCATAAATCAAATCATAATTCATAAATTGAATCAGGATTCGAATCATGAATTGAATCATGAATCATGAATTGAATCATGAATCATGAATCATGAATCATGAATTGAATCATGAATCATGAATCATGAATTGAATCATGAATCATGAATTGAATCATGAACCATGAATCATGAATTGAATCATGAATCATGAATCATGAATTGAATCCTGAATTGAATCATGAATCATAAATTGAATCATGAATTAAATCAGGAATCATGAATAATAAATTGAATCATGAATCATGAATCATGAATTGAATCATGAATTGAATCATGAATCATGAATCATGAATTGAATCATGAATTGAATCATGAATTATGAATTATGAATCATGAATCGAATCATGAATCATGAATAATGAATTGAATCATGAATCATGAATCATGAAATGAATCATGAATCATGAATCATAAATTAAATCATGAATCATGAATCTTGAATCATTAATCATGAATTGAATCATGAATCATGAATCATGAATGGAATCATGAATCATGAGTCATAAATCGAATCATAAATCATGAATTATGAATCATGAATTGATTCATGAATCATGAATTATGAATCATGAATTGAATCATGAATCATGAATCATGAATTATGAATTTAATCATGAATTGAATCATGAATCATGAATTATGAATCATGAATTGAATCATGAATCATGAATTATGAATCATGAATTGAATCATGAATCATGAATCATGAATCATGAATTGAATCATGAATTGAATCATGAATCATGAATCATGAATCATGAATTTAATCATGAATTGAAGCATGAATAATTAATTATGAATCATGAATTGAATCATGAATTGAATCAAGGATCATGAATCATGAATCGAATCATGAATTAAATCATAAATTATGAATCATGAATCGAATCATGAATCATGAATCATGAATTGAATCATGAATCATGAATCGAATCATTAATCATGAATTGAATCATGAATCGAATCATGAATCATGAATCATGAATTGTATCATGAATCATGAATCATAAAACATGAATTGAATCATGAATCATAAATCAAGAGTCATGAATCGAATAATGAATCATGAAATGAATCATGAATCAGGAAACATTAATCGAATCATGAATCATGAATCATGAATTGAATCATTAATCATGAATTATGAATTATGAATTGAATCATGAATCATAAATCGAATCATTAATCATGAATTGAATCAGGATTTGAATCATGAATTGAATCATGAATCATGAATTGAATCATGAATCATGAATCATGAATTGAATCATGAATCAGGAAACATGAATCGAATCATGAATCATGAATCATGAATCATGAATCATGAATTGAATCATGAATCATGAATCATGAATTGAATCCTGAATTGAATCATGAATCATGAATTGAATCATGATTTAAATCATGAATCATGAATTATGAATTTAATCATGAATTGAATCATGAATCATGAATTATGAATCATGAATTGAATCATGAATCATGAATTGTGAATCATGAATTGAATCATGAATCATGAATCATGAATCATGAATAATGAATTGAATCATGAATTGAATCATGAATCATGAATCATGAATCATGAATTTAATCATGAATTGAAGCATGAATAATTAATTATGAATCATGAATTGAATCATGAATTGAATCATGGATCATGAATCATGAATCGAATCATGAATCATGAATTAAATCATAAATTATGAATCATGAATCGAATCATGAATCATGAATCATGAATTGAATCATGAATCATGAATCATGAATCAAATCATTAATTATGAATTGAATAATGAATCGAATCATGAATCATGAATCATGAATTGTATCATGAATCATGAATCATGAAACATGAATTGAATCATGAATCATAAATCAAGAGTCATGAATCGAATCATGAATCATGAATTGAATCATGAATCAGGAAACATTAATCGAATCATGAATCATGAATCATGAATTGAATCATTAATCATGAATTATGAATTATGAATTGAATCATGAATCATAAATCGAATCATGAATCATGAATTGAATCAGGATTTGAATCATGAATTGAATCATGAATCATGAATCAAGAGTCATGAATCGAATCATGAATCATGAATTGAATCATGAATCATGAATCATGAATTGAATCATGAATCATGAATCATGAATTGAATCCTGAATTGAATCATGAATCATGAATTGAATCATGAATTAAATCATGAATCATGAATAATAAATTGAATCATGAATCATGAATCATGAATCATGAATTGAATCATGAATCATGAATCATGAATTAAATCCTGAATTGAATCATGAATCATAAATTGAATCATGAATTAAATCATGAATCATGAATAATAAATTGAATCATGAATCATGAATCATGACTTGAATCATGAATTGAATCATGAATCATGAATCATGAATTGAATCAGGATTCGAATCATGAATTGAATCATGAATCATGAATTGAATCATGAATCATGAATTATGAATCATGAATCGAATCATGAATCATGATTTGAATCATGAATCATGAATCATGAATTGAATCATGAATCATGAATTGAATCATGAATTGAATCATAAATCATGAATCATGAATCATGAATTGAATTCATCAATCATGAATCATGAATTGAATCATGAATTGGATCATGAATCATGAATTGAATCATGAATCATGAATCATGAATCATGAATCATAAATTGAATCATAAATCATGAATCATGAATTGAATCATAAATTGAATCATGAATCATGAATCATGAATTAAATCATGAATCATGAATCATGAATTGAATTATGAATCATGAATCGAATCATGAATCTTGAATCATGAATTGAATCATGAATCATGAATCATGAATCATGAATTGAATCATGAATCATGAATCATGAATCGAATCATGAATCATGAATCAAGAATCATGAATTGATCCATGAATCATGAATTGAATCATGAATCATGAATCATGAATTATGAATTGAATCATGAATCATGAATCATGAATTGAATCATGAATCATGAAACATGAATCATGAATCGTGAATCATGAAGTGAATCATGAATCATGAATCTTGAATCGAATCATGAATCATGAATCAAAAATCATGAATCGAATCATGAATCATGAATTGAATCATGAATCATGAATCATGAATTGAATCATGAATTGAATCATGAATCATGAATTCAATCATGAATTATGAATCATAAATCAAATCATGAATCATAAATTGAATCAGGATTCGAATCATGAATTGAATCATGAATCATGAATTGAATCATGAATCATGAATCATGAATTGAATCATGAATCATGAATCATGAATTGAATCATGAATCATGAATCATGAATTGAATCCTGAATTGAATCATGAATCATAAACTGAATCATGAATTAAATCATGAATCATGAATAATAAATTGAATCATGAATCATGAATCATGAATTGAATCATGAATTGAATCATGAATTATGAATTATGAATCATGAATCGAATCATGAATCATGAATAATGAATTGAATCATGAATCATGAATCATGAAATGAATCATGAATCATGAATCATAAATTAAATCATGAATCATGAATCTTGAATCATTAATCATGAATTGAATCATGAATCATGAATCATGAATGGAATCATGAATCATGAGTCATAAATTGAATCATAAATCATGAATTATGAATCATGAATTGATTCATGAATCATGAATTATGAATCATGAATTGAATCATGGATCATGAATCATGAATTATGAATTTAATCATGAATTGAATCATGAATCATGAATTATGAATCATGAATTGAATCATGAATCATGAATTATGAATCATGAATTGAATCATGAATCATGAATCATGAATCATGAATTGAATCATGAATTGAATCATGAATCATGAATCATGAATTTAATCATGAATTGAAGCATGAATAATTAATTATGAATCATGAATTGAATCATGAATCGAATCATTAATCATGAATTGAATCATGAATCGAATCATGAATCATGAATCATGAATTGTATCATGAATCATGAATCATGAAACATGAATTGAATCATGAATCATAAATCAAGAGTCATGAATCGAATCATGAATCATGAATTTATTCATGAATCAGGAAACATTAATCGAATCATGAATCATGAATCATGAATTGAATCATTAATCATGAATTATGAGTTATGAATTGAATCATGAATCATAAATCGAATCATGAATCATGAATTGAATCAGGATTTGAATCATAATTTGAATCATGAATCATGAATTGAATCATGAATCATGAATCATGAATTGAATCCTGAATTGAATCATGAATCATGAATTGAATCATGAATTAAATCATGAATCATGAATTATGAATTTAATCATGAATTGAATCATGAATCATGAATTATGAATCATGAATTGAATCATGAATCATGAATTATGAATCATGAATTGAATCATGAATCATGAATCATGAATCATGAATCATGAATTGAATCATGAATTGAATCATGAATCATGAATCATGAATCATGAATTTAATCATGAATTGAAGCATGAATAATTAATTATGAATCATGAATTGAATCATGAATTGAATCATGGATCATGAATCATGAATCGAATCATGAATCATGAATTAAATCATAAATTATGAATCATGAATCGAATCATGAATCATGAATCATGAATTGAATCATGAATCATGAATCATGAATCGAATCATTAATCATGAATTGAATCATGAATCGAATCATGAATCATGAATCATGAATTGTATCATGAATCATGAATCATGAAACATGAATTGAATCATGAATCATAAATCAAGAGTCATGAATCGAATCATGAATCATGAATTGAATCATGAATCATGAATCATGAATCATGAATAATGAATTGAATCATGAATTGAATCATGAATCATGAATCATGAATCATGAATTTAATCATGAATTGAAGCATGAATAATTAATTATGAATCATGAATTGAATCATGAATTGAATCATGGATCATGAATCATGAATCGAATCATGAATCATGAATTAAATCATAAATTATGAATCATGAATCGAATCATGAATCATGAATCATGAATTGAATCATGAATCATGAATCATGAATCGAATCATTAATTATGAATTGAATCATGAATCGAATCATGAATCATGAATCATGAATTGTATCATGAATCATGAATCATGAAACATGAATTGAATCATGAATCATAAATCAAGAGTCATGAATCGAATCATGAATCATGAATTGAATCATGAATCAGGAAACATTGATCGAATCATGAATCATGAATCATGAATTGAATCATTAATCATGAATTATGAATTATGAATTGAATCATGAATCATAAATCGAATCATGAATCATGAATTGAATCAGGATTTGAATCATGAATTGAATCATGAATCATGAATCAAGAGTCATGAATCGAATCATGAATCATGAATTGAATCATGAATCATGAATCATGAATTGAATCATGAATCATGAATCATGAATTGAATCCTGAATTGAATCATGAATCATGAATTGAATCATGAATTAAATCATGAATCATGAATAATAAATTGAATCATGAATCATGAATCATGAATCATGAATTGAATCATGAATCATGAATCATGAATTGAATCCTGAATTGAATCATGAATCATAAATTGAATCATGAATTAAATCATGAATCATGAATAATAAATTGAATCATGAATCATGAATCATGACTTGAATCATGAATTGAATCATGAATCATGAATCATGAATTGAATCATGAATCATGAATCATGAATTGAATCATGAATCATGAATCATGAATTGAATCAGGATTCGAATCATGAATTGAATCATGAATCATGAATTGAATCATGAATCATGAATTATGAATCATGAATCGAATCATGAATCATGATTTGAATCATGAATCATGAATCATGAATTGAATCATGAATCATGAATTGAATCATGAATTGAATCATAAATCATGAATCATGAATCATGAATTGAATTCATCAATCATGAATCATGAATTGAATCATGAATTGAATCATGAATCATGAATTGAATCATGAATCATGAATCATGAATCATGAATCATAAATTGAATCATAAATCATGAATCATGAATTGAATCATAAATTGAATCATGAATCATGAATCATGAATTAAATCATGAATCATGAATCATGAATTGAATTATGAATCATGAATCATGAATTATGAATTGAATCATGAATCTTGAATCATGAATCATGAATCATGAATTGAATCATGAATCATGAAACATGAATCATGAATCGTGAATCATGAAGTGAATCATGAATCATGAATCTTGAATCGAATCATGAATCATGAATCAAAAATCATGAATCGAATCATGAATCATGAATTGAATCATGAATCATGAATCATGAATTGAATCATGAATTGAATCATGAATCATGAATCATGAATTCAATCATGAATTATGAATCATAAATCAAATCATGAATCATAAATTGAATCAGGATTCGAATCATGAATTGAATCATGAATCATGAATTGAATCATGAATCATGAATCATGAATTGAATCATGAATCATGAATCATGAATTGAATCATGAATCATGAATCATGAATTGAATCCTGAATTGAATCATGAATCATAAACTGAATCATGAATTAAATCATGAATCATGAATAATAAATTGAATCATGAATCATGAATCATGAATTGAATCATGAATTGAATCATGAATTATGAATTATGAATCATGAATCGAATCATGAATCATGAATAATGAATTGAATCATGAATCATGAATCATGAAATGAATCATGAATCATGAATCATAAATTAAATCATGAATCATGAATCTTGAATCATTAATCATGAATTGAATCATGAATCATGAATCATGAATGGAATCATGAATCATGAGTCATAAATTGAATCATAAATCATGAATTATGAATCATGAATTGATTCATGAATCATGAATTATGAATCATGAATTGAATCATGAATCATGAATCATGAATTATGAATTTAATCATGAATTGAATCATGAATCATGAATTATGAATCATGAATTGAATCATGAATTATGAATTATGAATCATGAATTGAATCATGAATCATGAATCATGAATCATGAATTGAATCATGAATTGAATCATGAATCATGAATCATGAATCATGAATTTAATCATGAATTGAAGCATGAATAATTAATTATGAATCATGAATTGAATCATGAATTGAATCATGGATCATGAATCATGAATCGAATCATGAATCATGAATTAAATCATAAATTATGAATCATGAATCGAATCATGAATCATGAATCATGAATTGAATCATGAATCATGAATCATGAATCGAATCATTAATCATGAATTGAATCATGAATCGAATCATGAATCATGAATCATGAATTGTATCATGAATCATGAATCATGAAACATGAATTGAATCATGAATCATAAATCAAGAGTCATGAATCGAATCATGAATCATGAATTTAATCATGAATCAGGAAACATTAATCGAATCATGAATCATGAATCATGAATTGAATCATTAATCATGAATTATGAGTTATGAATTGAATCATGAATCATAAATCGAATCATGAATCATGAATTGAATCAGGATTTGAATCATAATTTGAATCATGAATCATGAATTGAATCATGAATCATGAATCATGAATTGAATCCTGAATTGAATCATGAATCATGAATTGAATCATGAATTAAATCATGAATCATGAATTATGAATTTAATCATGAATTGAATCATGAATCATGAATTATGAATCATGAATTGAATCATGAATCATGAATTATGAATCATGAATTGAATCATGAATCATGAATCATGAATCATGAATCATGAATTGAATCATGAATTGAATCATGAATCATGAATCATGAATCATGAATTTAATCATGAATTGAAGCATGAATAATTAATTATGAATCATGAATTGAATCATGAATTGAATCATGGATCATGAATCATGAATCGAATCATGAATCATGAATTAAATCATAAATTATGAATCATGAATCGAATCATGAATCATGAATCATGAATTGAATCATGAATCATGAATCATGAATCGAATCATTAATCATGAATTGAATCATGAATCGAATCATGAATCATGAATCATGAATTGTATCATGAATCATGAATCATGAAACATGAATTGAATCATGAATCATAAATCAAGAGTCATGAATCGAATCATGAATCATGAATTGAATCATGAATCAGGAAACATTAATCGAATCATGAATCATGAATCATGAATTGAATCATTAATCATGAATTATGAATTATGAATTGAATCATGAATCATAAATCGAATCATGAATCATGAATTGAATCAGGATTTGAATCATGAATTGAATCATGAATCATGAATCAAGAGTCATAAATCGAATCATGAATCATGAATTGAATCATGAATCATGAATCATGAATTGAATCATGAATCATGAATCATGAATTGAATCCTGAATTGAATCATGAATCATGAATTGAATCATGAATTAAATCATGAATCATGAATAATAAATTGATTCATAAATCATGAATCATGAATCATGAATTGAATCATGAATCATGAATCATGAATTGAATCCTGAATTGAATCATGAATCATAAATTGAATCATGAATTAAATCATGAATCATGAATAATAAATTGAATCATGAATCATGAATCATGAATTGAATCATGAATCATGAATCATGAATTGAATCATGAATCATGAATCATGAATTGAATCATGAATCATGAATCATGAATTGAATCAGGATTCGAATCATGAATTGAATCATGAATCATGAATTGAATCATGAATCATGAATCATGAATTGAATCATGAATCATGAATTGAATCATGAATTGAATCATAAATCATGAATCATTAATCATGAATTGAATTCATCAATCATGAATCATGAATTGAATCATGAATTGAATCATGAATCATGAATTGAATCATGAATCATGAATCATGAATCATAAATTGAATCATAAATCATGAATCATGAATTGAATCATAAATTGAATCATGAATCATGAATCATGAATTAAATCATGAATCATGAATCATGAATTGAAATATGAATCATGAATCGAATCATGAATCTTGAATCATGAATTGAATCATGAATCATGAATCATGAATCATGAATTGAATCATGAATCATGAATCATGAATCGAATCATGAATCATGAATCAAGAATCATGAATTGAATCATGAATCATGAATTGAATCATGAATCATGAATTATGAATTGAATCATGAATCTTGAATCATGAATCATGAATCATGAATTGAATCATGAATCATGAAACATGAATCATGAATCGTGAATCATGAAGTGAATCATGAATCATGAATTTAATCGAATCATGAATCATGAATCAAAAATCATGAATCGAATCATGAATCATGAATTGAATCATGAATCATGAATCATGAATTGAATCATGAATTGAATCATGAATCATGAATCATGAATTCAATCATGAATCATGAATCATAAATCAAATAATGAATCATAAATTGAATCAGGATTCGAATCATGAATTGAATCATGAATCATGAATTGAATCATGAATCATGAATCATGAATCATGAATTGAATCATGAATCATGAATTGAATCATGAACCATGAATCATGAATTGAATCATAAATCATGAATCATGAATTAAATCCTGAATTGAATCATGAATCATGAATTGAATCATGAATTAAATCATGAATCATGAATAATAAATTGAATCATGAATCATGAATCATGAATTGAATCATGAATTGAATCATGAATCGAATCATGAATCATGAATAATGAATTGAATCATGAATCATGAATCATGAAATGAATCATGAATCATGAATCATGAATTGAATCATGAATCATGAATCATGAATTGAATCAGGATTCGAATCATGAATTGAATCATGAATCATGAATTGAATCATGAATCATGAATCATGAATTGAATCATGAATCATGAATCATGAATTGAATCATGAATCATGAATCGAATCATGAATCATGAATCATAAATCATGAATTGAATCATGAATCATGAATCATGAATTGAATCATGAATCATGAATCATGAATTAAATCATGAATCATGAATCGAATCATGAATCATGAATCATGAATTGAATCATGAATCATGAATCATGAATTGAATCATGAATCATGAATCATGAATTGAATCATGAATCATAAATCATGAATTGAATCATGAATCATGAATTATGAATTGAATCATGAATCATGAATCATGAATCATGAATTGAATCATGAATCATGAATTACGAATCATGAATCATGAATTGAATCATGAATCATGAATCATGAATTGAATCATGAATCATAAATCATGAATCATGAATCATGAATCGAATCATGAATCATGAATCATGAATCATGAATTGAATCATGAATCATGAATCATGAATTGAATCATAAATCATGAATCATGAATCATGAATCGAATCATGAATCATGATTTGAATCATGAATCATGAATCATGAATTGAATCATGAATCATGAATTGAATCATGAATTGAATCATAAATCATGAATCATGAATCATGAATTGAATTCATCAATCATGAATCATGAATTGAATCATGAATTGAATCATGAATCATGAATTGAATCATGAATCATGAATCATGAATCATAAATTGAATCATAAATCATGAATCATGAATTGAATCATAAATTGCATCATGAATCATGAATCATGAATTAAATCATGAATCATGAATCATGAATTGAATTATGAATCATGAATCGAATCATGAATCTTGAATCATGAATCATGAATTGAATCATGAATCATGAATCATGAATCGAATCATGAATCATGAATCAAGAATCATGAATTGAATCATGAATCATGAATTGAATCATGAATCATGAATCATGAATTATGAATTGAATCATGAATCTTGAATCATGAATCATGAATCATGAATTGAATCATGAATCATGAAACATGAATCATGAATCGTGAATCATGAAGTGAATCATGAATCATGAATTGAATCGAATCATGAATCATGAATCAAAAATCATGAATCGAATCATGAATCATGAATTGAATCATGAATCATGAATCATGAATTGAATCATGAATTGAATCATGAATCATGAATCATGAATTCAATCATGAATCATGAATCATAAATCAAATCATGAATCATAAATTGAATCAGGATTCGAATCATGAATTGAATCATGAATCATGAATTGAATCATGAATCATGAATCATGAATCATGAATTGAATCATGAATCATGAATCATGAATTGAATCATGAATCATGAATTGAATCATGAACCATGAATCATGAATTGAATCATGAATCATGGATCATGAATTGAATCCTGAATTGAATCATGAATCATGAATTGAATCATGAATCATGAATCATGAATTGAATCATGAATTGAATCATGAATCGAATCATGAATCATGAATAATGAATTGAATCATGAATCATGAATCATGAAATGAATCATGAATCATGAATCATGAATTGAATCATGAATCATGAATTGAATCATGAATCATGAATTGAATCATGAATCATGAATCATGAATTGAATCATGAATCATGAATCGAATCATGAATCATGAATCATAAATCATGAATTGAATCATGAATCATGAATCATGAATTGAATCATGAATCATGAATTGAATCATGAATCATGAATCATGAATTGAATCATGAATCATGAATCGAATCATGAATCATGAATCATGAATTGAATCATGAATCATGAATCATGAATTGAATCATGAATCATGAATCATGAATCATGAATTGAATCATGAATCATAAATCATGAATTGAATCATGAATCATGAATCATGAATTATGAATTGAATCATGAATCATGAATCATGAATCATGAATCATGAATCATGAATCATGAATCATGAATCATGAATTGAATCATGAATCATGAATTACGAATCATGAATCATGAATTGAATCATGAATCATGAATCATGAATTGAATCATGAATCATAAATCATGAATCATGAATCATGAATCATGAATCGAATCATGAATCATGAATCATGAATCATGAATTGAATCATGAATCATGAATCATGAATTGAATCATAAATCATGAATCATGAATCATGAATCATGAATTGAATCATGAATCATGAATCATGAATTGAATCAGGATTCGAATCATGAATTGAATCATGAATCATGAATTGAATCATGAATCATGAATTATGAACCATGAATCGAATCATGAATCATGAATTGAATCATGAATCATGAATCATGAATTGAATCATGAATCATGAATCATGAATCATGAATCTTGAATCATGAATCATGAATCATGAATCCTGAATTGAATCATGTATCATGAATCATGAATCGAATCATGAATCATTAATCAAGAATCATGAATTGAATCATGAATCATGAATTGAATCATGAATCATGAATCATGAATTATGAATTGAATCATGAATCATGAATCATGAATCATGAATCATGAATTTAATCATGAATCATGAAACATGAATCATGAATCATGAATTTAATCATGAATCATGAAACATGAATCATGAATCATGAAACATGAATCATGAATCGTGAATCATGAAGTGAATCATGAATCATGAATCTTGAATCGAATCATGAATCATAAATCAAAAATCATGAATCGAATCATGAATCGTGAATTGAATCATGAATCATGAATCATGAATTGAATCATGAATTGAATCATGAATCATGAATCATGAATTGAATCATGAATCATGAATCATAAATCAAATCATGAATCATAAATTGAATCAGGATTCGAATCATGAATTGAATCATGAATCATGAATTGAATCATGAATCATGAATCATGAATCATGAATCATGAATTGAATCATGAACCATGAATCATGAATTGAATCATGAATCATGAATTGAATCCTGAATTGAATCATGAATCATCAATTGAATCATGAATTAAATCATGAATCATGAATAATAAATTGAATCATGAATCATGAATCATGAATTGAATCATGAATTGAATCATGAATCATGAATCATGAATTGAATCATGAATCATGAATCATGAATTGAATCATGAATTGAATCATGAATCATGAATCATGAATCATGAATTGAATCATGAATCATGAATTATGAATCATGAATCGAATCATGAATCATGAATAATGAATTGAATCATGAATCATGAATCATGAAATGAATCATGAATCATGAATCATAAATTGAATCATGAATCATGAATCTTGAATCATTAATCATGAATTGAATCATGAATAATGAATTATGAATCATGAATTGAATCATGAATCATGAATTATGAATCATGAATTGAATCATGAATCATGAATTTTGAATCATGAATTGAATCATGAATCATGAATCATGAATCATGAATTGAATCATGAATTAAATCATGAATCATGAATCATGAATCATGAATTGAATCATGAATTGAATCATGAATCATGAATCATGAATCATGAATTTAATCATGAATTTAATCATGAATAATGAATTATGAATCATGAATTGAATCATGAATCATGAATCATGAATTGAATCATGAATCATGAATCATGAATCATGAATTGAATCATGAATCGAATCATGAATCATGAATCATGAATTGAATCATGAATCATGAATCATGAATTGAATCATGAATCATGAATCATGAATTGAATGATGAATCATGAATCGAATCATAAATCATGAATTATGAATCAAGAATTGATTCATGAATCATGAATTATGAATCATGAATTGAATCATGAATGATGAATCATGAATTATGAATTTAATCATGAATTGAATCATGAATCATGAATTATGAATCATGAATTGAATCATGAATCATGAATCATGAATCATGAATTGAATCATGAATTGAATCATGAATCATGAATCATGAATTTAATCATGAATTGAATCATGAATAATTAATTATGAATCATGAATTGAATCATGAATCATGAATCATGAATTGAATCATGAATTGAATCATGAATCATGAATCATGAATCGAATCATGAATCATGAATTAAATCATAAATTATGAATCATGAATTGAATCCTGAATTGAATCATGAATCATGAATTGAATCATGAATTAAATCATGAATCATGAATAATAAATTGAATCATGAACCATGAATCATGAATTGAATCATGAATTGAATCATGAATCATGAATCATGAATTGAATCATGAATCATGAATCATGAATTGAATCATGAATAATGAATCATGAAATGAAACATGAATCAAGAATTATAAATTGAATCATGAATCATGAATTGAATCATGAATCATGAATCATGAATCATGAATTGAATCATGAATCATGAATCATGAATTGAATCATGAATCATGAAATGAATCATGAACCATGAATCATGAATTGAATCATGAATCATGAATCATGAATTGAATCCTGAATTGAATCATGAATCATGAATTGAATCATGAATTAAATCATGAATCATGAATAATAAATTGAATCATGAATCATGAATCATGAATTGAATCATGAATCGAATCATGAATCATGAATAATGAATTGAATCATGAATCATAAATCATGAAATGAATCATGAATCATGAATCATGAATCATGAATTGAATCATGAATCATGAATCATGAATTGAATCAGGATTCGAATCATGAATTGAATTATGAATCATGAATTGAATCATGAATCATGAATCATGAATTGAATCATGAATCATGAATCATGAATTGAATCATGAATCATGAATCGAATCATGAATCATGAATCATGAATCATGAATTGAATCATGAATCATGAATTGAATCATGAATCATGAATTACGAATCATGAATCATGAATTGAATCATGAATCATGAATTGAATCATGAATCATAAATCATGAATCATGAATCATGAATCGAATCATGAATCATGAATCATGAATTGAATCATGAATCATGAATCATGAATTGAATCATGAATCATGAATCATGAATCATGAATCATGAATTGAATCATGAATCATGAATCATGAATTGAATCAGGATTCGAATCATGAATTGAATCATGAATCATGAATTGAATCATGAATCATGAATTATGAATCATGAATCGAATCATGAATCATGAATTGAATCATGAATCATGAATCATGAATTGAATCATGAATCATGAATCGAATCATGAATCTTGAATCATGAATCATGAATCATGAATCATGAATTGAATCATGAATCATGAATCATGAATCGAATCATGAATCATGAATCAAGAATCATGAATTGAACCATGAATCATGAATTGAATCATGAATCATGAATCATGAATTATGAATTGAATCATGAATCATTAATCATGAATCATGAATCATGAATTTAATCATGAATCATGAAACATGAATCATGAATCATGAAACATGAATCATGAATCGTGAATCATGAAGTGAATCATGAATCATGAATCTTGAATCGAATCATGAATCATAAATCAAAAATCATGAATCGAATCATGAATCATGAATTGAATCATGAATCATGAATCATGAATTGAATCATGAACCATGAATCATGAATTGAATCATGAATCATGGATCATGAATTGAATCCTGAATTGAATCATGAATCATGAATTGAATCATGAATTAAATCATGAATCATGAATAATAAATTGAATCATGAATCATGAATCATGAATTGAATCATGAATCGAATCATGAATCATGAATAATGAATTGAATCATGAATCATGAATCATGAATTGAATCATGAATCATGAATCATGAATTGAATCATGAATCATGAATCGAATCATGAATCATGAATCATGAATTGAATAATGAATCATGAATCATGAATCATGAATCATGAATCGAATCATGAATCATGAATCATGAATCATGAATTGAATCATGAATCATGAATCATGAATTGAATCATAAATCATGAATCATGAATCATAAATCATGAATTGAATCATGAATCATGAATCATGAATTATGAATTGAATCATGAATCATGAATCATGAATCATGAATTGAATCATGAATCATGAATTACGAATCATGAATCATTAATTGAATCATGAATCATGAATCATGAATTGAATCATGAATCATAAATCATGAATCATGAATCATGAATCGAATCATGAATCATGAATCATGAATCATGAATTGAATCATGAATCATGAATCATGAATTGAATCATAAATCATGAATCATGAATCATGAATCATGAATTGAATCATGAATCATGAATCATGAATTGAATCAGGATTCGAATCATGAATTGAATCATGAATCATGAATTGAATCATGAATCATGAATTATGAACCATGAATCGATTTATGAATCATGAATTGAATCATGAATCATGAATCATGAATTGAATCATGAATCATGAATCGAATCATGAATCTTGAATCATGAATCATGAATCATGAATCATGAATTGAATCATGAATCATGAATCATGAATCGAATCATGAATCATTAATCAAGAATCATGAATTGAATCATGAATCATGAATTGAATCATGAATCATGAATCATGAATTATGAATTGAATCATGAATCATGAATCATGAATCATGAATTTAATCATGAATCATGAAACATGAATCATGAATCATGAAACATGAATCATGAATCGTGAATCATGAAGTGAATCATGAATCATGAATCTTGAATCGAATCATGAATCATAAATCAAAAATCATGAATCGAATCATGAATCGTGAATTGAATCATGAATCATGAATTGAATCATGAATTGAATCATGAATCATGAATCATGAATTGAATCATGAATCATGAATCATAAATCAAATCATGAATCATAAATTGAATCAGGATTCGAAACATGAATTGAATCATGAATCATGAATTGAATCATGAATCATGAATCATGAATCATGAATCATGAATTGAATCATGAATCATGAATTGAATCATGAATTGAATCATGAACCATGAATCATGAATTGAATCATGAATCATGAATTGAATCCTGAATTGAATCATGAATCATCAATTGAATCATGAATTAAATCATGAATCATGAATAATAAATTGAATCATGAATCATGAATCATGAATTGAATCATGAATTGAATCATGAATCATGAATCATGAATTGAATCATGAATCATGAATCATGAATTGAATCATGAATTGAATCATGAATCATGAATCATGAATTGAATCATGAATCATGAATTATGAATCATGAATCGAATCATGAGTCATGAATAATGAATTGAATCATGAATCATGAATCATGAAATGAATCATGAATCATGAATCATAAATTGAATCATGAATCATGAATCTTGAATCATTAATCATGAATTGAATCATGAATAATGAATTATGAATCATGAATTGAATCATGAATCATGAATCGAATCATGAATTATGAATCATGAATTGAATCATGAATCATGAATTATGAATCATGAATTGAATCATGAATCATGAATTTTGAATCATGAATTGAATCATGAATCATGAATCATGAATCATGAATTGAATCATGAATTAAATCATGAATCATGAATTGAATCATGAATTGAATCATGAATCATGAATCATGAATCATGAATTTAATCATGAATAATGAATTATGAATCATGAATTGAATCATGAATCATGAATCATGAATTGAATCATGAATCATGAATCATGAATCATGAATTGAATCATGAATCGAATCATGAATCATGAATCATGAATTGAATCATGAATCATGCATCATGAATTGAATCATGAATCATGAATCATGAATTGAATGATGAATCATGAATCGAATCATAAATCATGAATTATGAATCAAGAATTGATTCATGAATCATGAATTATGAATCATGAATTGAATCATGAATCATGAATCATGAATTATGAATTTAATCATGAATTGAATCATGAATCATGAATTATGAATCATGAATTGAATCATGAATCATGAATCATGAATCATGAATTGAATCATGAATTGAATCATGAATCATGAATCATGAATTTAATCATGAATTGAATCATGAATAATTAATTATGAATCATGAATTGAATCATGAATCATGAATCATGAATTGAATCATGAATTGAATCATGAATCATGAATCATGAATCGAATCATGAATCATGAATTAAATCATAAATTATGAATCATGAATTGAATCCTGAATTGAATCATGAATCATGAATTGAATCATGAATTAAATCATGAATCATGAATAATAAATTGAATCATGAATCATGAATCATGAATTGAGTCATGAATTGAATCATGAATCATGAATCATGAATTGAATCATGAATCATGAATCATGAATTGAATCATGAATAATGAATCATGAAATGAAACATGAATCAAGAATTATAAATTGAATCATGAATCATGAATTGAATCATGAATCATGAATCATGAATCATGAATCATGAATTGAATCATGAATCATGAAATGAATCATGAACCATGAATCATGAATTGAATCATGAATCATGAATTGAATCCTGAATTGAATCATGAATCATGAATTGAATCATGAATTAAATCATGAATCATGAATAATAAATTGAATCATGAATCATGAATCATGAATTGAATCATGAATTGAATCATGAATCGAATCATGAATCATGAATAATGAATTGAATCATGAATCATAAATCATGAAATGAATCATGAATCATGAATCATGAATCATGAATCATGAATCATGAATTGAATCATGAATCATGAATCATGAATTGAATCAGGATTCGAATCATGAATTGAATCATGAATCATGAATTGAATCATGAATCATGAATCATGAATTGAATCATGAATCATGAATCATGAATTGAATCATGAATCATGAATCGAATCATGAATCATGAATCATGAATCATGAATTGAATCATGAATCATGAATTGAATCATGAATCATGAATCATGAATTGAATCATGAATCATAAATCATGAATCATGAATCATGAATTGAATCATGAATCATGAATCATGAATCATGAATTGAATCATGAATCATGAATCATGAATTGAATCAGGATTCGAATCATGAATTGAATCATGAATCATGAATTGAATCATGAATCATGAATTATGAATCATGAATCGAATCATGAATCATGAATTGAATCATGAATCATGAATCATGAATTGAATCATGAATCATGAATCGAATCATGAATCTTGAATCATGAATCATGAATCATGAATCATGAATTGAATCATGAATCATGAATCATGAATCATGAATCATGAATCGAATCATGAATCATGAATCAAGAATCATGAATTGAATCATGAATCATGAATTGAATCATGAATCATGAATTTAATCATGAATCATGAAACATGAAACATGAATCATGAATCGTGAATCATGAAGTGAATCATGAATCATGAATCTTGAATCGAATCATGAATCATAAATCAAAAATCATGAATCGAATCATGAATCGTGAATTGAATCATGAATCATGAATCATGAATTGAATCATGAATTGAATCATGAATCATGAATCATGAATTGAATCATGAATCATGAATCATAAATCAAATCATGAATCATAAATTGAATCAGGATTCGAATCATGAATTGAATCATGAATTATGAATTGAATCATGAATCATAAATCATGAATCATGAATTGAATCATGAATCATGAATCATGAATTGAATCATGAATTGAATCATAAACAATGAATTGAATCATGAATCATGAATTGAATCCTGAATTGAATCATGAATCATGAATTGAATCATGAATTCAATCATGAATCATGAATAATAAATTGAATCATGAATCATGAATCATGAATTGAATCATGAATTGAATCATGAATCATGAATCATGAATTGAATCATGAATCATGAATCATGAATTGAATCATGAATTGAATCATGAATTGAATCATGAATCATGAATCATGAATCATGAATTGAATCATGAATCATGAATTATGAATCATGAATCGAATCATGAATCATGAATAATGAATTGAATCATGAATCATGAATCATGAAATGAATCATGAATCATGAATCATAAATTGAATCATGAATCATGAATCTTGAATCATTAATCATGAATTGAATCATGAATAATGAATTATGAATCATGAATTGAATCATGAATCATGAATCGAATCATGAATTATGAATCATGAATTGAATCATGAATCATGAATTATGAATCATGAATTGAATCATGAATCATGAATTGAATCATGAATCATGAATCATGAATCATGAATCATGAATTGAATCATGAACCATGAATAATGAATTGAATCATGAATCATGAATTGAATCCTGAATTGAATCATGAATTATCAATTGAATCATGAATTAAATCATGAATCATGAATAATAAATTGAATCATGAATCATGAATCATGAATTGAATCATGAATTGAATCATGAATCATGAATCATGAATTGAATCATGAATCATGAATCATGAATTGAATCATGAATTGAATCATGAATCATGAATCATGAATCATGAATTGAATCATGAATCATGAATTATGAATCATGAATCGAATCATGAATCATGAATAATGAATTGAATCATGAATCATGAATCATGAAATGAATCATGAATCATGAATCATAAATTGAATCATGAATCATGAATCTTGAATCATTAATCATGAATTGAATCATGAATAATGAATTATGAATCATGAATTGAATCATGAATCATGAATTATGAATCATGAATTGAATCATGAATCATGAATTTTGAATCATGAATTGAATCATGAATCATGAATCATGAATCATGAATTGAATCATGAATTAAATCATGAATCATGAATCATGAATCATGAATTGAATCATGAATTGAATCATGAATCATGAATCATGAATCATGAATTTAATCATGAATTTAATCATGAATAATGAATTATGAATCATGAATTGAATCATGAATCATGAATCATGAATTGAATCATGAATCATGAATCATGAATCATGAATTGAATCATGAATCGAATCATGAATCATGAATCATGAATTGAATCATGAATCATGAATCATGAATTGAATCATGAATCATGAATCATGAATTGAATGATGAATCATGAATCGAATCATAAATCATGAATTATGAATCAAGAATTGATTCATGAATCATGAATTATGAATCATGAATTGAATCATGAATGATGAATCATGAATTATGAATTTAATCATGAATTGAATCATGAATCATGAATTATGAATCATGAATTGAATCATGAATCATGAATCATGAATCATGAATTGAATCATGAATTGAATCATGAATCATGAATCATGAATTTAATCATGAATTGAATCATGAATAATTAATTATGAATCATGAATTGAATCATGAATCATGAATCATGAATTGAATCATGAATTGAATCATGAATCATGAATCATGAATCGAATCATGAATCATGAATTAAATCATAAATTATGAATCATGAATTGAATCCTGAATTGAATCATGAATCATGAATTGAATCATGAATTAAATCATGAATCATGAATAATAAATTGAATCATGAATCATGAATCATGAATTGAATCATGAATTGAATCATGAATCATGAATCATGAATTGAATCATGAATCATGAATCATGAATTGAATCATGAATAATGAATCATGAAATGAAACATGAATCAAGAATTATAAATTGAATCATGAATCATGAATTGAATCATGAATCATGAATCATGAATCATGAATTGAATCATGAATCATGAATCATGAATTGAATCATGAATCATGAAATGAATCATGAACCATGAATCATGAATTGAATCATGAATCATGAATCATGAATTGAATCCTGAATTGAATCATGAATCATGAATTGAATCATGAATTAAATCATGAATCATGAATAATAAATTGAATCATGAATCATGAATCATGAATTGAATCATGAATCGAATCATGAATCATGAATAATGAATTGAATCATGAATCATAAATCATGAAATGAATCATGAATCATGAATCATGAATCATGAATTGAATCATGAATCATGAATCATGAATTGAATCAGGATTCGAATCATGAATTGAATTATGAATCATGAATTGAATCATGAATCATGAATCATGAATTGAATCATGAATCATAAATCATGAATTACGAATCATGAATCATGAATTGAATCATGAATCATGAATCATGAATTGAATCATGAATCATAAATCATGAATCATGAATCATGAATCGAATCATGAATCATGAATCATGAATTGAATCATGAATCATGAATCATGAATTGAATCATGAATCATGAATCATGAATCATGAATCATGAATTGAATCATGAATCATGAATCATGAATTGAATCAGGATTCGAATCATGAATTGAATCATGAATCATGAATTGAATCATGAATCATGAATTATGAATCATGAATCATGAATCATGAATCATGAATTGAATCATGAATCATGAATCATGAATTGAATCATGAATCATGAATCGAATCATGAATCTTGAATCATGAATCATGAATCATGAATCATGAATTGAATCATGAATCATGAATCATGAATCGAATCATGAATCATGAATCAAGAATCATGAATTGAATCATGAATCATGAATTGAATCATGAATCATGAATCATGAATTATGAATTGAATCATGAATCATTAATCATGAATCATGAATCATGAATTTAATCATGAATCATGAAACATGAATCATGAATCATGAAACATGAATCATGAATCGTGAATCATGAATCATGAATCATGAATTGAATCATGAATCATGAATCTTGAATCGAATCATGAATCATAAATCAAAAATCATGAATCGAATCATGAATCATGAATTGAATCATGAATCATGAATCATGAATTGAATCATGAACCATGAATCATGAATTGAATCATGAATCATGGATCATGAATTGAATCCTGAATTGAATCATGAATCATGAATTGAATCATGAATTAAATCATGAATCATGAATAATAAATTGAATCATGAATCATGAATCATGAATTGAATCATGAATTGAATCATGAATCGAATCATGAATCATGAATAATGAATTGAATCATGAATCATGAATCATGAAATGAATCATGAATCATGAATCATGAATTGAATCATGAATCATGAATCATGAATTGAATCAGGATTCGAATCATGAATTGAATCATGAATCATGAATTGAATCATGAATCATGAATCATGAATTGAATCATGAATCATGAATCATGAATTGAATCATGAATCATGAATCGAATTATGAATCATGAATCATAAATCATGAATTGAATCATGAATCATGAATCATGAATTGAATCATGAATCATGAATCATGAATTGAATCATGAATCATGAATCGAATCATGAATCATGAATCATGAATTGAATCATGAATCATGAATCATGAATTGAATCATGAATCATGAATCATGAATCATGAATTGAATCATGAATCATAAATCATGAATTGAATCATGAATCATGAATCATGAATTATGAATTGAATCATGAATCATGAATCATGAATCATGAATCATGAATCGAATCATGAATCATGAATTACGAATCATGAATCATTAATTGAATCATGAATCATGAATCATGAATTGAATCATGAATCATAAATCATGAATCATGAATCATGAATCGAATCATGAATCATGAATCATGAATCATGAATTGAATCATGAATCATGAATCATGAATTGAATCATAAATCATGAATCATGAATCATGAATCATGAATTGAATCATGAATCATGAATCATGAATTGAATCAGGATTCGAATCATGAATTGAATCATGAATCATGAATTGAATCATGAATCATGAATTATGAACCATGAATCGATTTATGAATCATGAATTGAATCATGAATCATGAATCATGAATTGAATCATGAATCATGAATCGAATCATGAATCTTGAATCATGAATCATGAATCATGAATCATGAATTGAATCATGAATCATGAATCATGAATCGAATCATGAATCATTAATCAAGAATCATGAATTGAATCATGAATCATGAATTGAATCATGAATCATGAATCATGAATTATGAATTGAATCATGAATCATGAATCATGAATCATGAATTGAATCATGAATCATGAATCGAATCATGAATCTTGAATCATGAATCATGAATCGTGAATCATGAAGTGAATCATGAATCATGAATCTTGAATCGAATCATGAATCATAAATCAAAAATCATGAATCGAATCATGAATCGTGAATTGAATCATGAATCATGAATTGAATCATGAATTGAATCATGAATCATGAATCATGAATTGAATCATGAATCATGAATCATAAATCAAATCATGAATCATAAATTGAATCAGGATTCGAAACATGAATTGAATCATGAATCATGAATTGAATCATGAATCATGAATCATGAATCATGAATCATGAATTGAATCATGAATCATGAATTGAATCATGAATTGAATCATGAACCATGAATCATGAATTGAATCATGAATCATGAATTGAATCCTGAATTGAATCATGAATCATCAATTGAATCATGAATTAAATCATGAATCATGAATAATAAATTGAATCATGAATCATGAATCATGAATTGAATCATGAATTGAATCATGAATCATGAATCATGAATTGAATCATGAATCATGAATCATGAATTGAATCATGAATTGAATCATGAATCATGAATCATGAATCATGAATTGAATCATGAATCATGAATTATGAATCATGAATTGAATCATGAGTCATGAATAATGAATTGAATCATGAATCATGAATCATGAAATGAATCATGAATCATGAATCATAAATTGAATCATGAATCATGAATCTTGAATCATTAATCATGAATTGAATCATGAATAATGAATTATGAATCATGAATTGAATCATGAATCATGAATCGAATCATGAATTGAATCATGAATAATGAATTATGAATCATGAATTGAATCATGAATCATAAATTTTGAATCATGAATTGAATCATGAATCATGAATCATGAATCATGAATTGAATCATGAATTAAATCATGAATCATGAATTGAATCATGAATTGAATCATGAATCATGAATCATGAATCATGAATTTAATCATGAATAATGAATTATGAATCATGAATTGAATCATGAATCATGAATCATGAATTGAATCATGAATCATGAATCATGAATCATGAATTGAATCATGAATCGAATCATGAATCATGAATCATGAATTGAATCATGAATCATGCATCATGAATTGAATCATGAATCATGAATCATGAATTGAATGATGAATCATGAATCGAATCATAAATCATGAATTATGAATCAAGAATTGATTCATGAATCATGAATTATGAATCATGAATTGAATCATGAATCATGAATCATGAATTATGAATTTAATCATGAATTGAATCATGAATCATGAATTATGAATCATGAATTGAATCATGAATCATGAATCATGAATTGAATCATGAATTGAATCATGAATCATGAATCATGAATTTAATCATGAATTGAATCATGAATAATTAATTATGAATCATGAATTGAATCATGAATCATGAATCATGAATTGAATCATGAATTGAATCATGAATCATGAATCATGAATCGAATCATGAATCATGAATTAAATCATAAATTATGAATCATGAATTGAATCCTGAATTGAATCATGAATCATGAATTGAATCATGAATAAAATCATGAATCATGAATAATAAATTGAATCATGAATCATGAATCATGAATTGAGTCATGAAATGAAACATGAATCAAGAATTATAAATTGAATCATGAATCATGAATTGAATCATGAATCATGAATCATGAATTGAATCATGAATCATGAATCATGAATTGAATCATGAATCATGAAATGAATCATGAACCATGAATCATGAATTGAATCATGAATCATGAATCATGAATTGAATCCTGAATTGAATCATGAATCATGAATTGAATCATGAATTAAATCATGAATCATGAATAATAAATTGAATCATGAATCATGAATCATGAATTGAATCATGAATTGAATCATGAATCGAATCATGAATCATGAATAATGAATTGAATCATGAATCATAAATCATGAAATGAATCATGAATCATGAATCATGAATCATGAATCATGAATCATGAATTGAATCATGAATCATGAATCATGAATTGAATCAGGATTCGAATCATGAATTGAATCATGAATCATGAATTGAATCATGAATCATGAATCATGAATTGAATCATGAATCATGAATCATGAATTGAATCATGAATCATGAATCGAATCATGAATCATGAATCATGAATCATGAATTGAATCATGAATCATGAATTGAATCATGAATCATGAATCATGAATTGAATCATGAATCATAAATCATGAATCATGAATCATGAATTGAATCATGAATCATGAATCATGAATCATGAATTGAATCATGAATCATGAATCATGAATTGAATCAGGATTCGAATCATGAATTGAATCATGAATCATGAATTGAATCATGAATCATGAATTATGAATCATGAATCGAATCATGAATCATGAATTGAATCATGAATCATGAATCATGAATTGAATCATGAATCATGAATCGAATCATGAATCTTGAATCATGAATCATGAATCATGAATCATGAATTGAATCATGAATCATGAATCATGAATCATGAATCATGAATCGAATCATGAATCATGAATCAAGAATCATGAATTGAATCATGAATCATGAATTGAATCATGAATCATGAATTTAATCATGAATCATGAAACATGAATCATGAATCATGAAACATGAATCATGAATCGTGAATCATGAAGTGAATCATGAATCATGAATCTTGAATCGAATCATGAATCATAAATCAAAAATCATGAATCGAATCATGAATCGTGAATTGAATCATGAATCATGAATCATGAATTGAATCATGAATTGAATCATGAATCATGAATCATGATTTGAATCATGAATCATGAATCATAAATCAAATCATGAATCATAAATTGAATCAGGATTCGAATCATGAATTGAATCATGAATTATGAATTGAATCATGAATCATAAATCATGAATCATGAATTGAATCATGAATCATGAATCATGAATTGAATCATGAATTGAATCATAAACAATGAATTGAATCATGAATCATGAATTGAATCCTGAATTGAATCATGAATCATGAATTGAATCATGAATTCAATCATGAATCATGAATAATAAATTGAATCATGAATCATGAATCATGAATTGAATCATGAATTGAATCATGAATCATGAATCATGAATTGAATCATGAATCATGAATCATGAATTGAATCATGAATTGAATCATGAATTGAATCATGAATCATGAATCATGAATCATGAATTGAATCATGAATCATGAATTATGAATCATGAATCGAATCATGAATCATGAATAATGAATTGAATCATGAATCATGAATCATGAAATGAATCATGAATCATGAATCATAAATTGAATCATGAATCATGAATCTTGAATCATTAATCATGAATTGAATCATGAATAATGAATTATGAATCATGAATTGAATCATGAATCATGAATCGAATCATGAATTATGAATCATGAATTGAATCATGAATCATGAATTATGAATCATGAATTGAATCATGAATCATGAATTGAATCATGAATCATGAATCATGAATCATGAATTGAATCATGAATTGAATCATGAATCATGAATCATGAATTGAATCATGAATCATGAATCATAAATCAAATCATGAATCATAAATTGAATCAGGATTCGAAACATGAATTAAATCATGAATCATGAATTGAATCATGAATCATGAATCATGAATCATGAATCATGAATTGAATCATGAATCATGAATTGAATCATGAATTGAATCATGAACCATGAATCATGAATTGAATCATGAATCATGAATTGAATCCTGAATTGAATCATGAATCATCAATTGAATCATGAATTAAATCATGAATCATGAATAATAAATTGAATCATGAATCATGAATCATGAATTGAATCATGAATTGAATCATGAATCATGAATCATGAATTGAATCATGAATCATGAATCATGAATTGAATCATGAATTGAATCATGAATCATGAATCATGAATCATGAATTGAATCATGAATCATGAATTATGAATCATGAATCGAATCATGAGTCATGAATAATGAATTGAATCATGAATCATGAATCATGAAATGAATCATGAATCATGAATCATAAATTGAATCATGAATCATGAATCTTGAATCATTAATCATGAATTGAATCATGAATAATGAATTATGAATCATGAATTGAATCATGAATCATGAATCGAATCATGAATTATGAATCATGAATTGAATCATGAATCATGAATCATGAATTGAATCATGAATTGAATCATGAATCATGAATCATGAATCGAATCATGAATCATGAATTAAATCATAAATTATGAATCATGAATTGAATCCTGAATTGAATCATGAATCATGAATTGAATCATGAATTAAATCATGAATCATGAATAATAAATTGAATCATGAATCATGAATCATGAATTGAGTCATGAATTGAATCATGAATCATGAATCATGAATTGAATCATGAATCATGAATCATGAATTGAATCATGAATAATGAATCATGAAATGAAACATGAATCAAGAATTATAAATTGAATCATGAATCATGAATTGAATCATGAATCATGAATCATGAATCATGAATTGAATCATGAATCATGAATCATGAATTGAATCATGAATCATGAAATGAATCATGAACCATGAATCATGAATTGAATCATGAATCATGAATCATGAATTGAATCCTGAATTGAATCATGAATCATGAATTGAATCATGAATTAAATCATGAATCATGAATAATAAATTGAATCATGAATCATGAATCATGAATTGAATCATGAATTGAATCATGAATCGAATCATGAATCATGAATAATGAATTGAATCATGAATCATAAATCATGAAATGAATCATGAATCATGAATCATGAATCATGAATCATGAATCATGAATTGAATCATGAATCATGAATCATGAATTGAATCAGGATTCGAATCATGAATTGAATCATGAATCATGAATTGAATCATGAATCATGAATCATAAATTGAATCATGAATCATGAATCATGAATTGAATCATGAATCATGAATCGAATCATGAATCATGAATCATGAATCATGAATTGAATCATGAATCATGAATTGAATCATGAATCATGAATCATGAATTGAATCATGAATCATAAATCATGAATCATGAATCATGAATTGAATCATGAATCATGAATCATGAATCATGAATTGAATCATGAATCATGAATCATGAATTGAATCAGGATTCGAATCATGAATTGAATCATGAATCATGAATTGAATCATGAATCATGAATTATGAATCATGAATCGAATCATGAATCATGAATTGAATCATGAATCATGAATCATGAATTGAATCATGAATCATGAATCGAATCATGAATCTTGAATCATGAATCATGAATCATGAATTGAATCATGAATCATGAATCATGAATCGAATCATGAATCATGAATCAAGAATCATGAATTGAATCATGAATCATGAATTGAATCATGAATCATGAATCATGAATCATGAATTTAATCATGAATCATGAAACATGAATCATGAATCATGAAACATGAATCATGAATCGTGAATCATGAAGTGAATCATGAATCATGAATCTTGAATCGAATCATGAATCATAAATCAAAAATCATGAATCGAATCATGAATCGTGAATTGAATCATGAATCATGAATCATGAATTGAATCATGAATTGAATCATGAATCATGAATCATGAATTGAATCATGAATCATGAATCATAAATCAAATCATGAATCATAAATTGAATCAGGATTCGAATCATGAATTGAATCATGAATTATGAATTGAATCATGAATCATAAATCATGAATCATGAATTGAATCATGAATCATGAATCATGAATTGAATCATGAATTGAATCATAAACAATGAATTGAATCATGAATCATGAATTGAATCCTGAATTGAATCATGAATCATGAATTGAATCATGAATTCAATCATGAATCATGAATAATAAATTGAATCATGAATCATGAATCATGAATTGAATCATGAATTGAATCATGAATCATGAATCATGAATTGAATCATGAATCATGAATCATGAATTGAATCATGAATTGAATCATGAATCATGAATCATGAATCATGAATTGAATCATGAATCATGAATTATGAATCATGAATCGAATCATGAATCATGAATAATGAATTGAATCATGAATCATGAATCATGAAATGAATCATGAATCATGAATCATAAATTGAATCATGAATCATGAATCTTGAATCATTAATCATGAATTGAATCATGAATAATGAATTATGAATCATGAATTGAATCATGAATCATGAATCGAATCATGAATTATGAATCATGAATTGAATCATGAATCATGAATTATGAATCATGAATTGAATCATGAATCATGAATTGAATCATGAATCATGAATCATGAATTATGAATTGAATCATGAATTGAATCATGAATCATGAATCATGAATTGAATCATGAATCATGAATCATAAATCAAATCATGAATCATAAATTGAATCAGGATTCGAAACATGAATTGAATCATGAATCATGAATTGAATCATGAATCATGAATCATGAATCATGAATCATGAATTGAATCATGAATCATGAATTGAATCATGAATTGAATCATGAACCATGAATCATGAATTGAATCATGAATCATGAATTGAATCCTGAATTGAATCATGAATCATCAATTGAATCATGAATTAAATCATGAATCATGAATAATAAATTGAATCATGAATCATGAATCATGAATTGAATCATGAATTGAATCATGAATCATGAATCATGAATCGAATCATGAATCATGAATCATGAATTGAATCATGAATCATGAATCATGAATTGAATCATGAATCATGAATCATGAATTGAATGATGAATCATGAATCGAATCATAAATCATGAATTATGAATCAAGAAATGATTCATGAATCATGAATTATGAATCATGAATTGAATCATGAATCATGAATCATGAATTATGAATTTAATCATGAATTGAATCATGAATCATGAATTATGAATCATGAATTGAATCATGAATCATGAATCATGAATCATGAATTGAATCATGAATTGAATCATGAATCATGAATCATGAATTTAATCATGAATTGAATCATGAATAATTAATTATGAATCATGAATTGAATCATGAATCATGAATCATGAATTGAATCATGAATTGAATCATGAATCATGAATCATGAATCGAATCATGAATCATGAATTAAATCATAAATTATGAATCATGAATTGAATCCTGAATTGAATCATGAATCATGAATTGAATCATGAATTAAATCATGAATCATGAATCATGAATTGAATCATGAATTGAATCATGAATCATGAATCATGAATTGAATCATGAATCATGAATCATGAATTGAATCATGAATAATGAATCATGAAATGAAACATGAATCAAGAATTATAAATTGAATCATGAATCATGAATTGAATCATGAATCATGAATCATGAATCATGAATTGAATCATGAATCATGAATCATGAATTGAATCATGAATCATGAAATGAATCATGAACCATGAATCATGAATTGAATCATGAATCATGAATCATGAATTGAATCCTGAATTGAATCATGAATCATGAATTGAATCATGAATTAAATCATGAATCATGAATAATAAATTGAATCATGAATCATGAATCATGAATTGAATCATGAATTGAATCATGAATCGAATCATGAATCATGAATAATGAATTGAATCATGAATCATAAATCATGAAATGAATCATGAATCATGAATCATGAATCATGAATCATGAATCATGAATTGAATCATGAATCATGAATCATGAATTGAATCAGGATTCGAATCATGAATTGAATCATGAATCATGAATTGAATCATGAATCATGAATCATGAATTGAATCATGAATCATGAATCATGAATTGAATTATGAATCATGAATCGAATCATGAATCATGAATCATGAATCATGAATTGAATCATGAATCATGAATTGAATCATGAATCATGAATCATGAATTGAATCATGAATCATAAATCATGAATCATGAATCATGAATCGAATCATGAATCATGAATCATGAATCATGAATTGAATCGTGAATCATGAATCATGAATTGAATCATGAATCATGAATCATGAATCATGAATCATGAATTGAATCATGAATCATGAATCATGAATCATGAATTGAATCATGAATCATGAATCATGAATTGAATCAGGATTCGAATCATGAATCATGAATTGAATCATGAATCATGAATCATGAATTGAATCATGAATCATGAATTATGAATCATGAATCGAATCATGAATCATGAATTGAATCATGAATCATGAATCATGAATTGAATCATGAATCATGAATCGAATCATGAATCTTGAATCATGAATCATGAATCATGAATCATGAATTGAATCATGAATCATGAATCATGAATCGAATCATGAATCATGAATCAAGAATCATGAATTGAATCATGAATCATGAATTGAATCATGAATCATGAATCATGAATCATGAATTTAATCATGAATCATGAAACATGAATCATGAATCATGAAACATGAATCATGAATCGTGAATCATGAAGTGAATCATGAATCATGAATCTTGAATCGAATCATAAATCAAAAATCATGAATCGAATCATGAATCGTGAATTGAATCATGAATCATGAATCATGAATTGAATCATGAATTGAATCATGAATCATGAATCATGAATCATGAATTGAATCATGAATTGAATCATGAATCATGAATCATGAATTTAATCATGAATTGAATCATGAATATTAATTATGAATCATGAATTGAATCATGAATCATGAATCATGAATTGAATCATGAATTGAATCATGAATCATGAATCATGAATCGAATCATGAATCATGAATTAAATCATAAATTATGAATCATGAATTGAATCCTGAATTGAATCATGAATCATGAATTGAATCATGAATTAAATCATGAATCATGAATAATAAATTGAATCATGAATCATGAATCATGAATTGAATCATGAATTGAATCATGAATCATGAATCATGAATTGAATCATGAATCATGAATCATGAATTGAATCATGAATAATGAATCATGAAATGAAACATGAATCAAGAATTATAAATTGAATCATGAATCATGAATTGAATCATGAATCATGAATCATGAATCATGAATTGAATCATGAATCATGAATCATGAATTGAATCATGAATCATGAAATGAATCATGAACCATGAATCATGAATTGAATCATGAATCATGAATCATGAATTGAATCCTGAATTGAATCATGAATCATGAATTGAATCATGAATTAAATCATGAATCATGAATAATAAATTGAATCATGAATCATGAATCATGAATTGAATCATGAATTGAATCATGAATCGAATCATGAATCATGAATAATGAATTGAATCATGAATCATAAATCATGAAATGAATCATGAATCATGAATCATGAATCATGAATCATGAATCATGAATTGAATCATGAATCATGAATCATGAATTGAATCAGGATTCGCCTCATGAATTGAATCATGAATCATGAATTGAATCATGAATCATGAATCATGAATTGAATCATGAATCATGAATCATGAATTGAATCATGAATCATGAATCGAATCATGAATCATGAATCATGAATCATGAATTGAATCATGAATCATGAATTGAATCATGAATCATGAATCATGAATTGAATCATGAATCATAAATCATGAATCATGAATCATGAATCGAATCATGAATCATGAATCATGAATCATGAATTGAATCGTGAATCATGAATCATGAATTGAATCATGAATCATGAATCATGAATCATGAATCATGAATTGAATCATGAATCATGAATCATGAATCATGAATTGAATCATGAATCATGAATCATGAATTGAATCAGGATTCGAATCATGAATCATGAATTGAATCATGAATCATGAATCATGAATTGAATCATGAATCATGAATTATGAATCATGAATTGAATCATGAATCATGAATTGAATCATGAATCATGAATCATGAATTGAATCATGAATCATGAATCGAATCATGAATCTTGAATCATGAATCATGAATCATGAATCATGAATTGAATCATGAATCATGAATCATGAATCGAATCATGAATCATGAATCAAGAATCATGAATTGAATCATGAATCATGAATTGAATCATGAATCATGAATCATGAATCATGAATTTAATCATGAATCATGAAACATGAATCATGAATCATGAAACATGAATCATGAATCGTGAATCATGAAGTGAATCATGAATCATGAATCTTGAATCGAATCATGAATCATAAATCAAAAATCATGAATCGAATCATGAATCGTGAATTGAATCATGAATCATGAATCATGAATTGAATCATGAATTGAATCATGAATCATGAATCATGAATTGAATCATGAATCATGAATCATAAATCAAATCATGAATCATAAATTGAATCAGGATTCGAATCATGAATTGAATCATGAATTATGAATTGAATCATGAATCATAAATCATGAATCATGAATTGAATCATGAATCATGAATCATGAATTGAATCATGAATTGAATCATGAACAATGAATTGAATCATGAATTGAATCCTGAATTGAATCATGAATCATGAATTGAATCATGAATTCAATCATGAATCATGAATAATAAATTGAATCATGAATCATGAATCATGAATTGAATCATGAATTGAATCATGAATCATGAATCATGAATTGAATCATGAATCATGAATCATGAATTGAATCATGAATTGAATCATGAATTGAATCATGAATCATGAATCATGAATCATGAATTGAATCATGAATCATGAATTATGAATCATGAATCGAATCATGAATCATGAATAATGAATTGAATCATGAATCATGAATCATGAAATGAATCATGAATCATGAATCATAAATTGAATCATGAATCATGAATCTTGAATCATTAATCATGAATTGAATCATGAATAATGAATTATGAATCATGAATTGAATCATGAATCATGAATCGAATCATGAATTATGAATCATGAATTGAATCATGAATCATGAATTATGAATCATGAATTGAATCATGAATCATGAATTGAATCATGAATCATGATCATGAATCATGAATTGAATCATGAATTGAATCATGAATCATGAATCATGAATTGAATCATGAATTGAATCATGAATCATGAATCATGAATTTAATCATGAATTTAATCATGAATAATGAATTATGAATCATGAATTGAATCATGAATCATGAATCATGAATAGAATCATGAATCATGAATTGAATCATGAATCGAATCATGAATCATGAATCATGAATTGAATCATGAATCATGAATCATGAATTGAATCCTGAATCATGAATCATGAATTGAATCATGAATCATGAATCGAATCATAAATCATGAATTATGAATCATGAATTGATTCATGAATCATGAATTATGAATCATGAATTGAATCATGAATCATGAATCATGAATTATGAATTTAATCATGAATTGAATCATGAATCATGAATTATGAATCATGAATTGAATCATGAACCATGAATCATGAATCATGAATCATGAATTGAATCATGAATTGAATCATGAATCATGAATCATGAATCATGAATTTAATCATGAATTGAATCATGAATAATTAATTATGAATCATGAATTGAATCATGAATCATGAATCATGAATTGAATCATGAATTGAATCATGAATCATGAATCATAAATCGAATCATGAATCATGAATTAAATCATAAATTATGAATCATGAATTGAATCCTGAATTGAATCATGAATCATGAATTGAATCATGAATTGAATCATGAATCATGAATAATAAATTGAATCATGAATCATGAATCATGAATTGAATCATGAATTGAATCATGAATCATGAATCATGAATCATGAATCATGAATTGAATCATGAATCATGAATCATGAATTGAATCATGAATAATGAATCATGAAATGAAACATGAATCAAGAATTATAAATTGAATCATGAATCATGAATTGAATCATGAATCATGAATCATGAATTGAATCATGAATCATGAAACATGAATTGAATCATGAATCATGAATTGAATCATGAATCATGATTTATGTATTATGAATTGAATCATGAATCATGAATCATGAATTGAATCATGAATCATGAATTGAATCATGAATCATGATTTATGAATTATGAATTAAATCATGAATCATGAATCATGAATTGAATCATAAATCATGAATTATGAATCATGAATCATGAAATGAATCATGAATCATGAATCATAAATTGAATCATGAATCATGAATCTTGAATCATTAATCATGAATTGAATCATGAATAATGAATTATGAATCATGAATTGAATCATGAATCATGAATCGAATCATGAATTATGAATCATGAATTGAATCATGAATCATGAATTATGAATCATGAATTGAATCATGAATCATGAATTTTGAATCATGAATTGAATCATGAATCATGAATCATGAATTGAATCATGAATTGAATCATGAATCATGAATCATGAATTGAATCATGAATTGAATCATGAATCATGAATCATGAAGTTAATCATGAATTTAATCATGAATAATGAATTATGAATCATGAATTGAATCATGAATCATGAATCATGAATTGAATCATGAATCATGAATCATGAATCATGAATTGAATCATGAATCGAATCATGAATCATGAATCATGAATTGAATCATGAATCATGAATTGAATCATGAATCATGAATCATGAATTGAATCATGAATCATGAATCGAATCATAAATCATGAATTATGAATCATGAATTGATTCATGAATCATGAATTATGAATCATGAATTGAATCATGAATCATGAATCATGAATTGAATCATGAATCATGAATCGAATCATAAATCATGAATTATGAATCATGAATTGATTCATGAATCATGAATTATGAATCATGAATTGAATCATGAATCATGAATCATGAATTATGAATTTAATCATGAATTGAATCATGAATCATGAATTATGAATCATGAATTGAATCATGAATCATGAATCGAATCATGAATTATGAATCATGAATTGAATCATGAATCATGAATTATGAATCATGAATTGAATCATGAATCATGAATTTTGAATCATGAATTGAATCATGAATCATGAATCATGAATCATGAATTGAATCATGAAATGAATCATGAATCATGAATCATGAATTGAATCATGAATTGAATCATGAATCATGAATCATGAAGTTAATCATGAATTTAATCATGAATAATGAATTATGAATCATGAATTGAATCATGAATCATGAATCATGAATTGAATCATGAATCATGAATCACATGAATCATGAATTGAATCATGAATCGAACCATGAATCATGAATCATGAATTGAGATCATGAATCATGAATCATGAATTGAATCATAAATCATGAATCATGAATTGAATCATGAATCATGAATCGAATCATAAATCATGAATTATGAATCATGAATTGATTCATGAATCATGAATTATGAATCATGAATTGAATCATGAATCATGAATCATGAATTGAATCATGAATCATGAATCGAATCATAAATCATGAATTATGAATCATGAATTGATTCATGAATCATGAATTATGAATCAGAATTGAATCATGAATCATGAATCATGAATTATGAATTTAATCATGAATTGAATCATGAATCTATGAATTATGAATCATGAATTGAATCATGAATCATGAATCATGAATTATGAATTTAATCATGAATTGAATCATGAATAATTAATTATGAATCATGAATTGAATCATAAATCATGAATCATGAATTGAATCATGAATTGAATCATGAATCATGAATCATAAATCGAATCATGAATCATGAATTAAAATCATAAATTATGAATCATGAATTGAATCCTGAATTGAATCATGAATCAATGAATTGAATCATGAATTAAATCATGAATCATGAATAATAAATTGAATCATGAATCATGAATCATGAATTGAATCATGAATTGAATCATGAATCATGAATAATAAATTGAATCATGAATTCATGAATCATGAATTGAATCATTAATTGAATCATGAATCATGAATCATGAATTGAATCATGAATCTTGAATCATGAATTGAATCATGAATAATGAATCATGAAATGAAACATGAGATCAAGAATTATAAATTGAATCATGAATCATGAAGTGAATCATGAATCATGAATCATGAATCGAATCATGAATCATGAAACATGAATTGAATCATGAATCATGAATTGAATCATGAATCATGATTTATGAATTATGAATTGAATCATGAATCATGAATTGAATCATGAATCATGATTTATGATTTATGAATTGAATCATGAATCATGAATCATGAATTGAATCATAAATCATGAATTATGAATCTGAATCATGAATTGAATCATGAATTGAATCATGAATTGAATCATGAATCATGAATCATAAATTGAATCATGGAAATCATGAAATTGAATCATGAATCATGAATCATAAATTGAATCATGAATCATGAATTTAATCATGACTTTAATCATGAATCATGAATCGAATCATGAATCATGAATCGAATCATGATTCATGAATTAAATCATGAATCATGAATCATGAATTGAATCATGAATCATGGATCATGAATCATGGATCAGTGAATCATGAATCGAATCATGAATCATGAATTTGAATCATGAATCATAACTCATTGAATTGAATCATGAATCATGAATCATGAAATCATGAATCATTAATCATGAATCATGAATCATGAATCATGAATTGAATCATGAATCATGAATCGAATCATGAATCATGAATCATGAATCATGAATTGAATCATGAATCATGAATTGAATCATGAATCATGAATCATGAATTAAATCATAAATCATGAATCGAATCATGAATCATGAATCAGGAATTGACTCATGAATCATGAATCATGATTGAATCATGAATCATGAATCATTGAATTGAATCATGGAATCATGAACTCACTTGAATCATGAATCATGAATCATGTAATCAGAATCATATGAATTGAATCATGAATCATTAATCATGATTGAATCATGAATCATTGAATCATGAATTGAATCATGAATCATGAATCATGAATCATGAATTGAATCATTAATCATAAATCAAGAATTGAATCATGAATCATGAATCATGAATTATGAATTGAATCATGAATCATGAATCATGAATCATAAATTGAATCATGAATCATGAATCATGAATCATGAATTGAATCATGAATCATGAATCATGAATCAAATCATGAATCATGAATCAAGAATCATGAAACGAATCATGAATCATGAATTGAATCATGAAGCATGAATCATGAATTGAATCATGAATCATAAATCATGAATCATGAATCATGAAGTTGATCATGAATCATGAATCATGAATTGAATCATGAATCATGAATCATGAATCATGAATTCAATCATGAATCATGAATTGAATCAGGATTCGAATCATGAATTGAATCATGATCATGAATTGAATCATGAATCATGAATTATGAATCATGAATCGAATCATGAATCATGAATTGAATCATGAATCATGAATTGAATCATGAATCATGAATCATGAATTATGAATTGAATCATGAATCTTGAATCATGAATCATGATCATGAATTGAATCATGAATCATGAAACATGAATCATGAATCGTGAATTCATGAAGTGAATCATGAATCATGAATTAGAATCATGAATCATGAATCATGAATTGAATCATGAATTGAATCATGAATCATGAATTGAATCATGAATCATGAATCATAAATCAAATCATGAGTCATAAATTGAGATCAGGATTCGAATCATGAATTGAATCATGAATCATGAATTGAAATCATGAATCATGAATCATGAATCATGAATTGAATCATGAATCATGAATCATGAATTGAATCATGAATGCATGAACCATGATCATGAACCATGAATCATGAATTGAATCATGAATCATGAATCATGAATTGAATCCTGAAATTGAATCATGAATCATGAATTGAATCATGAATTAAATCATGAATCATGAATAATAAATTGAATCATGAATTGAATCATGAATTGAATCATGAATCATGAATCATGAATTATGAATCATGAATTGAATCATGAATCATGAGATCATGAATTATGAATTTAAATCATGAACTGAATCATGAATCATGAATTATGAATCATGAATTGAATCATGAATCATGAATTTGAATCATGAATTGAATCATGATTCATGATTCATGTTCAATTCATGATTCAATTCATGATTCATGATTCATGATTCATGATTCAATTCATGATTCATAATTCATGATTCATGATTCAATTCATGATTCATAATTCATGATTCATGATTCAGTTCATGATTGAAATTCATAATTCATGATTCATGATTCATGATTCAATTCATGATTCATAATTCATGATTCATGATTCATGATTCAATTCATGATTCAATTCATGATTCAATTTATTATTCATGATTCATGATTTAATTCATGATTCAATTCATGATTCATGATTCAATTCAGGATTCAATTCATGATTCATGATTCATGATTCAATTCATGATTCATGGTTCATGATTCATGGTTCATGATTCATGATTCAATTCATGATTCATGATTCATGATTCAATTCATGATTCATGATTCATGATTCATGATTCAATTCATGATCATGATTCAATTCATGATTCGAATCCTGATTCAATTTATGATTCATGATTTGATTTATGATTCATGATTCATGATTCAATTACTGATTTCATGATTTCAATTCATGATTCAATTCATGATTCATGATTCATGATTCAATTCATGATTCATGATTCACTTCATGATTCACGATTCATGATTCATGGTTCATGATTCATGATTCAATTCATGATTCATGATTCATGATTCAAGATTCATGATTCAATTCATAATTCATGATTCATGATTCATGATTCAAGTTCATGATTCATGATTCAATTCATGATTCATGATTCGATTCATGATTCATAATTCATGATTCATGATTCAATTCATGATTCATGATTCAATTCATGATTCGAATCCTGATTCAATTCATGATTCATGATTGAATTCATGATTCATGATTCATGATTCATGATTCAATTCCATGATTCATGATTCATGATTCAATTCATGATTCATGATTCATGATTTATGATTCATGAGTTCAATTCATTGATTCATGATGTCATGATTCAATTCATGATTCATGATTCGTTTCATGATTCTTTGATTCATGATTCATGATTTGATTCATGATTCATGATTCATGATTCAATTCATGATTCATGATTCATGATTCATGATTCAATTTATGATTCATGATTCATGATTCATGATTCAATTCATAATTCATGATTCATGATTCATGATTCAATTCTTGATTTATGATTAATGATTCAATTCATGATTCATGATTCATGATTCATGATTCAATTCATGATTCATGATTCATGATTCAATTCATGATTAATGATTCATGATTCAATTCATGATTCATGATTCAATTCATGATTCATGATTCATGATTCATGATTCATGATTTCATGATTCAATTCATGATTCTGATTCATGATTCAATTCATGTTCATGATTCATGATTCAATTCATGATTCATGATTCATGATTCGATTTCATGATTTATGATTTAATGTCATGATTCATGATTCATGATTCAATTCATGATTCATGATTCAATTCATGATTCATGATTCATGATTCATGATTCGATTCATGATTCATGATTCAATTCATGATTCATGATTCATGATTCATGATTAATGATTCATGATTCATGATTCATGATTCATGATTCAATTCATGATTTATGTATTCATGATTCAATTCATGATTCATGATTCGATTCATGATTCATGATCCATGATTCATGATCCATGATTCATGATTCAATTCATGATTCATGATTCATGAGTTTAATTCATGAATCATGATTCGATTCATGATTCATGATTCGATTCATGATTCATGATTAAATTCATGATTAAATTCATGATTCATGATTCAATTTTATGATTCATGATTCATGATTCAATTCATGATTCATGATTCAATTTATGATTCATGATTCATGATTCAATTCATGATTCAATTCATGATTCAATTCATGATTCATGATTCATAATTCATGATTTATGATTCAATTCATGATTCATGATTCATGATTCAATTCATAAATCATAAATCAGATGGATTCATGATTCCAATTCATGATTCATGATTCAATTCATAATTCATAAATCATGATTCATGATTCAATTCATGATTCATGATTCAATTCATGTTTCATGATTCATGATTCGATTCATGATTCATGGATTCATGATTCAATTCATGATTCATGATTCAATTTATAATTCTTGATTCATGTTTCATTTCATGATTCATTATTCATGATTCAACTTCATGATTCATGATTCATGATTCAATTCATGATTCATGATTCATGATTCAATTAATGATTCAATTCATGATTCATGATTCATGATTCAATTTATTATTCATGATTCATGATTCTCAATTCATGATTCAATTCATGATTCATGATTCATGATTCAATTATTATTCATGATTCATGATTTTCAATTCATGATTCAATTCATGATTCATGATTCAATTCAGGATTCAATTCATGATTCATAATTTATGATTTAATTCATGATTCATGATTCGATTTATGATTCATGATTCATGATTCTAATTCATGATTCAATTCATGATTCATGATTTATGATTCAATTCATGATTCATAATTAATTATTCATGATTCAATTCATGATTCAAATTCATAATTCATGATTCATGATTCATGATGTCAATTCATGATTCATAATTCATGATTCATGGATTCAATTCATGATTAAATGTCGATAATTCATGATTCATGATTCATGATTCAATTCATGATTCATAATTCATGATTCATGAATCAATTCATGATTCATAATTCATGATTTATGATTCGATTCATGTATTCATGATTCAGATTCATGATGATTCATGATTCATGATGTAATTCATGATTCATAGATTCATATTCATGATTCACTGATCAATTCATGATTCATAATTCATGATTTATGATTCGATTCATGATTCATGATTCAATTCATGATTCATGATTTATGATTCAATTCACTGATTCATGATTCATGATTCAATTCATGATTCATGATTCAGATTGGGTTCGATTCATGATTCAATTCATGATTCATGATTCATGATTCATGATTCAATTCATGATTCATGATTCATGATTCAATTCATGATTCATAATTCATTATTCATGATTAAATTCATGATTAACTTCATGATTCATGATTCATGATTCAATTCATGATTCAATTCATGATTCATGATTCATGATTCATTTCATGATTCAATTCATGATTCATGATTCAATGATTCATGATTCAATTCATGATTCAAAATTCATGATTCATGATTCATTCATGATTTCATAATTCATGATTCATGACTTCAATTCATGATTCATAATTCATGATTCGATTCATGATTCATGATTCAATTCATGATTCATAATTCATGATTCATGATTCAATTCATGATTAAATTCATAATTCATGATTCATGATTCATGATTCAATTCATGATTCATAATTCATGATTCATGAATCAATTCATGATTCATATTCATGATTAATTTCTTATTCATGATTCTATGATTCGATCATGATTCATGATTCATTCATGATTCATGATTCATGATTCAATTCATGATTCATAATTCATGATTCATGAATCAATTCATGATTCATAATTCATGATTTATGATTCGATTCATGATTCATGATTCAATTCATGATTCTATGATTCATGATTCAATTCATGATTCATGATTCATTTCATGATTCATGAGTCATGATTCGATTCATGATTCAATTCATGATTCATGATTCATGATTCATGATTCAATTCATGATTCATGATTCATGATTCAATTCACTGATTCATAATTCATTATTCATGATTAAATTCATGATAACTTCATGATTCATGATTCATGATTCAATCAGGAATTCAAATTCATGATTCATGATTCATGATTCAATTCATGATTCAATTCATGATTCATGATTCATGATTCAATTCATGATTCAAAATTCATGATTCATGATTCAAGTTCATGATTCATAATTCATGATTCATGATTCAATTCATGATTCATAATTCATGATTCGATCATGATTCATGATTCAATTCATGATTCATAATTCATTATTCATGATTCAATTCATGATTAATGATTCAAGATTCATGATTCATGATTCAATTTATGATTCATGATTCATGATTCATTTCATGATTCATGATTCATAATTCATTGATTTATGATTCAATTCATGATTCATGATTCATGATTTAATTCATAATTCATAAATCATGATTCATGATTCAATTCATGATTCATGATTCAATTCATGATTCATATGATTCATGATTCAATTCATAATACATAAATCATGATTCATGATTCAATTCATGATTCAGTGATTCAATTCATGTTTCATGATTCATGATTCAATTCATGATTCATGATTCATGATTCAATTCATGATTCATGATTCAATTTATAATTCTTGATTCATGTTTCATTTCATGATTCATTATTCATGATTCAATTCATGATTCATGATTCATGATTCAATTCATGATTCATGATTCATGATTCATGATTCATGATTCAAATTCATGATTCAATTCATGATTCATGATTCATGATTCAATTTATTATTCATGATTCATGATTCAATTCATGATTCAATTCATGATTCATGATTCAATTCAGGGATTCAATTCATGATTCATAATTTATGATTTAATTCATGATTCATGATTCGATCTTATGATTCATGATTCATGATTCAATTCATGATTCAATTCATGATTCATGGATTCATGATTCAATTCATGATTCATAATTAATTATTCATGATTCAATTCATGATTAAATTCATGATTCATGATTCATGATTCAATGATTCAATTCATGATTCAATTCATGATTCATGATTCATGATTCATGGTTCATGATTCAATTCATGATTCATAATTCATGATGTCATGATTCAATTCATGATTAAATTCATAATTCATGATTCATGATTCATGAGTTCAATTCTGATTCATAATTCAGATTCATGAATCAATTCATGATTCATAATTCATGATTTATGATTCGATTCATGATTCATGATTCAATTCATGATTCATGATTCAGGATTCAATTCATGATTCATGATTCATGATTCAATTCATGATTCATGATTCATGAGTTCGATTCATGATTCAATTCATGATTCATGATTCAATTCATGATTCATGATTCATGATTCAATTCATGATTCATAATTCCTTCTATCATGATTAAATTCATGATTAAATTCATGATTCATGATTCATGATTCAATTCATGATTCAATTCATGATTCATGATTCATGATTCAATTCATGATTCAATTCATGATTCATGATTCATGATTCATGATTCAATTCATGATTCATGATTCAATTCATGATTCATAATTCATGATTCATGATTCAATTCATGATTCATAATTCATGATTCGAGTTCATGATTCATGATTCAATTTCATGATTCATAATTCATTAGTCGATAGATTCAATTCATGATTAATGATTCAAGATTCATGATTCATGATTCAATTTATGATTTCATGATTCATGATTCATTTCATGATTCATGATTCATGATTCAATTCATTATTCATGATTCATGATCGATTCATGATTCATATTCATGAATTCATGATTCAATTCATGATTCATGATTTCATGATTCATGATTCAATTCATGATTCAATTCATGATTCAATTCATGATTCATGATTCATGATTCAATTCATGATTCATGATTCATGATTCAATTCATGATTCAATTCATGATTCATGATTCATGATTCAATTTATTATTCATGATTCATGATTGAATTCATGATTCAATTCATGATTCATGATTCAATTCAGGATTCAATTCATGATTCAATTCATTGTTCATGATTCAATTCATGATTCAATTCATGATTCATGATTCATGATTCAATTCATGATTCATGATTTATGATTCATGATTCAATTCATAATTCATGATTCAATTCATGATTCGAATCCTGATTCAATTTATGATTCATGATTTGATTATGATTCATGATTCATGATTCAATTCATGATTCATGATTCATGATTCAATTCATGATTCAATTCATGATTCATGATTCATGATTCAATTCACGGATTCATGATTCGATTCATGATTTTTGATTTTGATTCATGATTCGATTCAAGATTCATGATTCATGATTCACTTCATGATTCACGATTCATGATTCATGTTTTCATGATTCATGATTCATGTTTCATGATTCATGATTAAATTCATGATTCATGATTCATGTGATTCATGATTCAATTCATGATTCATGATTCAATTCATGATTCTTGATTCATGATTCATGATTCGATTCATGATTCATGATTCATGATTCAATTCATGATTCATGATTCATGATTCATGATTCAAGATTCATGATTCGATTCATGATTCATGATTCAATTCATGATTCATGATTCATGATTCAATTCATGATTCATGATTCAATTCATGATTCATAATTCATGATTCATGATTCAATTCATGATTCATGATTCATGAGTTCAATTCATGATTCATGAGTTCGAATCCTGATTCAATTCATGATTCATGATTCATGATTCAATTCATGATTCATGATTCATGATTCATGATTCAATTCATGATTCATGATTCATGATTCATGATTCATGATTCAATTCATGATTCATGATTCACGATTCAATTCATGATTCATGATTCATGATTCATGATTCGATTCATGATTCATGATTCATGATTTATGATTCATGATTCAATTCATGATTCATGATTCATGATTCAGTTCATGATTCATGATTCAATTCATGACTTCATGATTCATGATTCATGATTCGATTCATGATTCATGATTCAATTCATGATCATGATTCATGATTCAATTCATGATTCATGATTCATGATTCAATTCATGATTCATGATTCAATTCATGAGGCGAATCCTGATTCAATTCATGATTCATGATTCATGATTTCAATTCATGATTCATGATTCATGATTCATGATTCATGATTCATTGATTCATTTCATGATTTATGATTCATGATTCAATTCATTATTCATGATTCATGATTCCGGATTCATGATTCAATTCATGATTCAATTCATGATTCATGATTCATGATTCAATTTATTATTCATGATTCATGATTTAATTCATTGATTCAAGTTCATGATTCATGATTCAATGTCAGGATTCAATTCATGATTTCATGATTCATGATTCAATTCATGATTCATGGTGGTTCATGATTCATTTCATGATTCATGATTCAAGTTCATGATTCATGATTCATGATTCAATTCATGATTCATGATTCATGATTCATGATTCAATTCAGATTCATGATTCAATTTATAATTCTTGATTCATGTTTTCATTTCAATGATTCATTATTCAGTGATTCAATTCATGACTTCATGGATTCATGATTCAATTCATGATTCATGATTCATGATTCAATTCATGATGTCAATTCATGATTCATGATTCATGATTCAATTTATTATTCATGATTCATGATTTAATTCATGATTCAATTCATGATTCATGATTCAATTCAGGATTCAATTCATGATTCATAATTTATGATTTAATTCATGATTCATGATTCGATTCATGATTCATGATTCATGATTCAATTCATGATTCAATTCATGATTCCATGATTCATGATTCAATTCATGATTCATAATTAATTATTCATGATTTCAATTCATGATATAAATTCATGATTCATGATTCATGAGTTCAATTCATGATTCAATTCATGATTCATGATTCATGATTCATGATTTCAATTCATGATTCAATTCATGATTCATGATTCATGATTCAATTCACGATTCATGATTCGATTCATGATTTTTTGATTTATGATTCGATTCAAGATTCATGATTCATGATTCACTTCATGATTCACGATTCATGATTCATGTTTCATGATGTCATGATTCATGTTTCATGATTCATGATTAAATTCATGATTCATGATTCATGATTCTGATTCATTCATGATTGCATGATTCAATTCATGATTCTTGATTCATGATTCATGATTCGATTCATGATTCATGATTCATGATTCAATTCATGATCATGATTCATGATTCATGATTCAAGATTCATGATTCGATTCATGATTCATGATTCAATTCATGATTCAGATTCATGATTCAATTCATGATTCATGATTCGATTCATGATTCATAATTCATGATTCATGATTCAATTCACTGATTCATGATTCATGATTCAATTCATGATTCATGATTCGAATCCTGATTCAATTCATGATTCATGATTCATGATTCAATTCATGATTCATGATTCATGATTCAGTGATTCAATTCATGATTCATGATTCATGATTCATGATTCATGATTCAATGTCATGATTCATGATTCACGATTCAATTCATGATTCATGATTCATGATTCATGATTCGATTCATGATTCATGGATTCATGATTTATGATTCATCTGATTCAATTCATGATTCATGATTCATGATTCAATTCATGATTCATGATTCAATTCATGATTCATGATTCATGATTCATGATTCGATTCATGATTCATAATTCAATTCATGATTCATGATTCATGATTCAATTCATGATTCATGATTCATGATTCAATTCATGATTCATGATTCATTTCATGATTCGAATCCTGATTCAATTCATGATTCATGATTCATGATTCAATTCATGATTCATGATTCATGATTCATGATTCATGATTCATGATTCATTTCATGATTTATGATTCATGATTCAATTCATTATTCATGATTCATGATTCGATTCATGATTCAATTCATGATTCAATTCATGATTCATGATTCATGATTCAATTTATTATTCTTGATTCATGATTTAATTCATGATTCAATTCATGATTCATGATTCAAATTCAGGATTCAATTCATGATTCATGATTCATGATTCAATTCATGATTCATGGTTCATGATTCATTTCATGATCATGATTCAATTCATGATTCATGATTCATGATTCAATTCATGATTCATGATTCATGATTCATGACTTCAATTCATGATTCATGATTCAATTTATAATTCTTGATTCATGTTTCATTTCATGATTCATTATTCATGATTCAAATTCTGATTCATGATTCATGATTCAATTCATGATTCATGATTCATGATTCAATTCATGATTCAATTCATGATTCATGATTCATGATTTAATTCATGATTCAATTCATGATTCATGATTCAATTCAGGATTCAATTCATGGATTCATAATTTATGATTTAATTCATGATTCATGATTCGATCATGATTCATGATTCATGATTCAATTCATGATTCAATTCATGATTCATGATTCATGATTCAATTCATGATTCATAATTAATTATTTCATGATTCAATTCATGATTAAATTCATGATTCATGATTCATGATTCAATTCATGAGTTCAATTCATGATTCATGATTCATGATTCATGATTCAGATTCATGATTCATAATTCATGATTCATGATTCAATTCATGATTAAATTCATAATTCATGATTCATGATTCATGATTCAATTCATGATTCATAATTCATGATTCATGAATCATTTCTTGATTCATAATTCATGATTTATGATTCGATTCATGATTCATCATTCAATTCATGATTCATGATTCATGATTCAATTCATGATTCATTGATTCATGATTCAATTCATGATTCATGATTCATGATTCGATTCATGATTCATGATTCATGATTCAATTCATGATTCAATTCATGATTCATGATTCATGATTCAATTTATTATTCATGATTCATGATTTAATTCATGATTCAATTGATGATTCATGATTCAATTCAGGATTCAATTCATGATTCATGATTCAATTCATGATTCATGGTTCATGATTCAATTCATGATTCAATTCATGATTCATGATTCAATTCATGATTCATGATTCATGATTCATGATTCATGATTCAATTCATGATTCATGATTCAATCATGTTTCGAATCCTGATTCAATTTATGATTCATGATTTGATTTATGATTCATGATTCATGATTCAATTCATGATTCATGATTCATGATTCAATTCATGATTCAATTCATAATTCATGATTCATGATTCATGATTCAATTCATGATTCATGATTCAATTCATGATTCATAATTCATGATTCATGATTCAATTCATTGATTCATAATTCATGATTCGATTCATGATTCATGATTCAATTCATGATTCATAATTCATTATTCATGATTCAATTCATGATTAATGATTCAAGATTCATGATTCATGATTCACATTTATGATTCATGATTCATGATTCATTTCATGATTCATGATTCATGAATTCAATTCATTATTCATGATTCATGATTCGATTCATGATTCATAATTCATGATTCATGATTCAATTCATGATTCATGATTCATGATTCATGATTCAATTCATGATTCAATTCATGATTCATGATTCATGATTCAATTCATGATTCATGATTCATGATTCAATTCATGATTCAATTCATGATTCATGATTCATGATTCAATTTATTATTCATGATTCATGATTGAATTTCATGATTCAATTCATGATTCATGATTCAATTCAGGATTCAATTCATGATTCATGATTCAATTCATTGTTTATGATTCAATTCATGATTCAATTCATGATTCATGATTCATGATTCAATTCATGATTCATGATTTATGATTCATGATTCAATTCATAATTCATGATTCAATTCATGATTCGAATCCTGATTCAATTTATGATTCATGATTTGATTTATGATTCATGATTCATGATTCAATTCATGATTCATGATTCATGATTCAATTCATGATTCAATTCATGATTCATGATTCATGATTCAGATTCACGATTCATGATTCGATTCATGATTTTTGATTTATGATTCATGATTCGATTCAAGATTCATGATTCATGATTCACTTCATGATTCACGATTCATGATTCATGTTTCATGATTCATGATTCATGTTTCATGATTCATGATTAAATTCATGATTCATGATTCATGATTCATGATTCAATTCATGATTCATGATTCAATTCATGATTCTTGATTCATGATTCATGATTCGATTCATGATTCATGATTCATGATTCAATTCATGATTCATGATTCATGATTCAAGATTCATGATTCGATTCATGATTCCATGATTCAATTCATGATTCATGATTCATGATTCAATTCATGATTCATGATTCGATTCATGATTCATAATTCATGATTCATGATTCAATTCATGATTCATGATTCAATTCATGATTCGAATCCTGATTCAATTCATGATTCATGATTCATGATTCAATTCATGATTCATGATTCATGATTCATGATTCAATTCATGATTCATGATTCATGATTTATGATTCATGATTCAATTCATGATTCATGATTCATGATTCAATTCATGATTCATGATTCAATTCATGATTCATGATTCATGATTCATGATTCGATTCATGATTCATGATTCAATTCATGATTCATGATTCATGATTCAATTTATGATTCATGATTCATGATTCAATTCATGATTCATGATTCAATTCATGATTCGAATCCTGATTCAATTCATGATTCATGATTCATGATTCAATTCATGATTCATGATTCATGATTCATGATTCATGATTCATGATTCATTTCATGATTTATGATTCATGATTCAATTCATTATTCATGATTCATGATTCGATTCATTGATTCAATTCATGATTCAATTCATGATTCATGATTCATGATTCAATTTATTATTCATGATTCATGATTTAATTCATGATTCAATTCATGATTCATGATTCAATTCAGGATTCAATTCATGATTCATGATTCATGATTCAATTCATGATTCATGGTTCATGATTCATTTCATGATTCATGATTCAATTCATGATTCATGATTCATGATTCAATTCATGATTCATGATTCATGATTCATGATTCAATTCATGATTCATGATTCAATTTATAATTCTTGATTCATGTTTCATTTCATGATTCATTATTCATGATTCAATTCATGATTCATGATTCATGATTCAATTCATGATTCATGATTCATGATTCAATTCATGACTCATTCATGATTCATGATTCATGATTCAATTTATTATTCATGATTCATGATTTAATTCATGATTCAATTCATGATTCATGATTCAATTCAGGATTCAATTCATGATTCATAATTTATGATTTAATTCATGATTCATGATTCGATTCATGATTCATGATTCATGATTCAATTCATGATTCAATTCATGATTCATGATTCATGATTCAATTCATGATTCATATTTCATGATTCGATTCATGATTCATGATTCAATTCATGATTCATAATTCATTATTCATGATTCAATTCATGATTAATGATTCAAGATTCATGATTCATGATTCAATTTATGATTCATCGATTCATGATTCATTTCATGATTCATGATTCATGATTCAATTCATTATTCATGACTCATGATTCGATTCATGATCTCATAATTCATGATTCATGATTCAATTCATGATTCATGATTCATGATTCATGATTCAATTCATGATTCAATTCATGATTCAATTCATGATTCATGATTCATGATTCAATTCATGATTCATGATTCATGATTCAATA
>NW_027448171.1:0-68607 GCF_038048845.1 Mixophyes fleayi
GTGAATCATGAAATGAATCATGAATTAAATCATGAAATGAATCATGAATCATGAATTGAATCATAAATCATTAATCATGAATTGAATCATGAATCATGAACTAAATCATGAATCAAGAATCATGAATCATGAATTAAATCATGAATCATGAATTGAATCATGAATCATGAATCATGAATCATGAATCATGAATTGAATCATGAATCTCTGAGTCATGAATCATGAATTGAATCATGAATTTAATCATAATTTATGAATCGAATCATGAATCATGAATCATGAATCATGAATGGAATCATGAATCATGAATGGAATCATGAATCATGAATTGAATCATGAATCATGAATTGAATCATGAATTGAATAATGAATCATGAAATGAATCATGAATCATGAATTGAATCATGACTCTTGAATCGAATCATGAATCATGAATCGAATCATGAATCATAATTTGAATCAAGAATCATGAATTGAATCATGAATCATGAAATAAATCATGAATTGAATCATGAATCATGAAATAAATCATGAATTGAATCATGAATTGAATCATGAATCATGAATTGAATCATGCATCATGAATTGAATCATGAATCATGAATTGAATCATGAATCACGAATCATGAATCGAATCATGAATCATGAATCATAAATCGAATCATGAATCATGAATCATGAATCATGAATCGAATCATGAATCACGAATCATGAATCGAATCATGAATCATGAATCATAAATCGAATCATGAATCATGAATCATGAATCGAATCATGAATCATGAATCATAAATCGAATCATGAATCATGAATCATGAATTGAATCATGAATCAAATAATGAATCATGAATTGAATCATGAATTAAATAATGAATCATGAAATGAATCATGAATCATGAATCAAATCATGAATCATGAATTGAATCATGAATCATGAATCATGATTTATGAATTGAATCATGAATCATGAATCGAATCATGAATCATGAATTGAATCATGAATCATGAATTATGAATTGAATCATGAATCATGAATCATGAATGGAATCATGAATCATGAATGGAATCATGAATCATGAATCGAATTATGAATCATGAATTGAATCATGAATTGAATCATGAATCATGAAATGAATCATGAATCATGAATCGAATCATGAATCGATTCATGTATCATGAATTGAATCATGAATCATGAATCATGAATCATGAATCATGAAATGAATCATGACTCATGAATCGAATCATGAATCATGAATTGAATCATGAATCATAAATTGAATCATGAATTATGAATTTTGAATCTAATCATGAATCATGAATCATGAATTGAATCATGAATCATGAATCATAAATCATGAATCATGAATCATGAATCGAATCATGAATCATGAATCGAATCATGAATCATGAATCATGAATTGAATCATAAATCATGAATCAAATCATGAATCAGGAATTAAATCATGAATCATGAATCATGAATCAAATCATAAATCATGAATCATGAATTGAATCATGAATCATGAACTGAATCATAATTTGAATCATGAATCATGAATCATGAAATGAATCATGAATCATGAAATGAATCATGAATCATGAAATGAATCATGAATCGAATCATAAATCATAAATCGAATCATGAATCATGAATTGAATCATGAATCATGACTTGATGATGCATGAAATGAATCATGAATTGAATCATGAATCATGAATCGAATCATGAATCATGAATCGAATCATGAATCATGAATCGAATCATGAATTATGAATCATGAATCATGAATCATGAATCAAATCATGAATCATGAATCATGAATTGAATCATGAATCATGAATTGAATCATGAATTGAATCATGAATCGTGAATCATGAAATGAATCATGAATTAAATCATGAAATGAATCATGAATTATGAATTGAATCATAAATCATTAATCATGAATTGAAACATGAATCATGAACTAAATCATGAATCAAGAATCATAAATCATGAATCAAATCATGAATCAGGAATTAAATCATGAATCATGAATCATGAATCATGAATCATGAATCAAATCATGAATCATGAATTGAATCATGAATCATGAACTGAATCATAATTTGAATCATGAATCATGAATCATGAAATGAATCATGAATCATGAATCGAATCATGAATTATGAATCATGAATTGAATCATGAATCATGAATTGAATCATGAATCATGAATTGAATCATGAATTGAATCATGAATCGTGAATCATGAAATGAATCATGAATTAAATCATGAAATGAATCATGAATCATGAATTGAATCATAAATCATTAATCATGAATTGAATCATGAATCATGAACTAAATCATGAATCAAGAATCATGAATCATGAATTAAATCATGAATCATGAATTGAATCATGAATCATGAATCATGAATCATGAATTGAATCATGAATCATGAGTCATGAATCATGAATTGAATCATGAATTTAATCATAATTTATGAATCGAATCATGAATCATGAATCATGAATCATGAATCATGAATCATGAATGGAATCATGAATCATGAATGGAATCATGAATCATGAATTGAATCATGAATCATGAATTGAATCATGAATTGAATAATGAATCATGAAATGAATCATGAATCATGAATTGAATCATGACTCTTGAATCGAATCATGAATCATGAATCGAATCATGAATCATAATTTGAATCAAGAATCATGAATTGAATCATGAATCATGAAATAAATCATGAATTGAATCATGAATCATGAAATAAATCATGAATTGAATCATGAATTGAATCATGAATCATGAATTGAATCATGCATCATGAATTGAATCATGAATCATGAATTGAATCATGAATCATGAATCATGAATTCAATCATGAATCATGAATCATGAATTCAATCATGTATCATGAATTGAATCATGAATCATGAATTAAATCATGAATCAAATCATGAATCATGAATTGAATCATCAATCAAAAATTGAATCATGAATTGAATCATGAATCGTAAATCATGAATCGTAAATCATGAAATGAATCATGAATTTAATCGTGAAATGAATCATGAATCATGAATTGAATCATAAATCATTAATCATGAATTGAATCATGAATCATGAACTAAATCATGAATCAAGAATCATGAATCATGAATCAAATCATGAATCATGAATTGAATCATGAATCATGAATCATGAATCATGAATTGAATCATGAATCAAGAGTCATGAATTATGAATTGAATCATGAATCATGAAACGAATCATGAATCATGAATTGAATCATGAATTTAATCATGATTTATGAATCGAATCAAGAATCATGAATCGAATAATGAATCATGAATCATGAATTGAATCATGAATCATGAATGGAATCATGAATCATGAATGGAATCATGAATCATGAATTGAATCATGAATCATGAATTGAATCATTAATCATGAAATGAATCATGAATCATGAATTGAATCATGACTCATGAATTGAATCATGAATCATGAATCGAATCATGAATCATAATTTGAATCATGAATCATGAATTGAATCATGAATCATGAATCATGAAATAAATCATGAATTGAATCATGAATTGAATCATGAATCATGAAATAAATCATGAATTGAATCATGAATTGAATCATGAATCATGAATTGAATCATGCATCATGAATTGAATCATGAATCATGAATTAAATCATGAATTGAATCATGAATCATGAATTAAATCATTAAATCAAATCATGAATCATGAATTGAATCATCAATCATAAATTGAATCATGAATTGAATCATAAATCGTGAATCATGAATTGAATCATAAATCATGAATTGAATCATGAATTGAATCATGAATCATGAACTAAATCATGAATCATGAAACGAATCATGAATCATGAATTGAATCATGAATTGAATCATAATTTATGAATCGAATCATGAATCATGAATCGAATCATGAATCATGAATCATGAATTGAATCATGAATCATGAATTTTGAATGGAATCATGAATCATGAATCGAATCATGAATCATGAATCGAATCATGAATCATGAATCGAATCATGAATCATGAATCGAATCATGAATCATGAATTGAATCATGAATCATGAATCGAATCATGAATTGAATCATGAATCATGAATCATGAAATGAATCATGAATCATGAATCGAATCATGAATTATGAATCTAATCATGAATCATGAATTGAATCATGAATCATGAATTATGAATCTAATCATGAATCATGAATCATGAATTGAAACATGAATCATGAATCATGAATCAAAAATCATAATTCATGAATCGAATCATGAATCATTAATCATGATTTGAATCATAAATCATGAATCGAATCATGAATCAAGAATTGAATCATGAATCGTGAATCATGAATTGAATCATGAATCATGAATTGAATCATGAATCATGAACTAAATCATGAATCATGAATCAAATCATTAATCATGAATCATGAATTGAATCATGAATCATGAATCATGAATTGAATCATGAATCATGAATCGAATCATGAATCATAAATTGAATCAGGAATTAAATCATGAATCATGAATCATGAAATGAATCATGAATCATAAATCGAATCATGAATTATGAATCTAATCATGAATCATGAATTGAATCATGAATCATGAATTATGAATCTAATCATGAATCATGAATCATGAATTGAATCATGAATCATGAATCATGAATCATAAATCATGAATCATGAATCGAATCATGAATCAAATCATGAATCATGAATCAAATCATGAATCAAGAATCATGTATTGAATCATGAATCATGAACTGAATCATAATTTGACTCATGAATCATGAATCAAATCATGAATCATGAATTGAATCATGAATCATGAATTGAATCATGAATTAAATCATGAATCGTGAATCATGAAATGAATCATGAATTAAATCATGAAATGAATCATGAATCATGAATTAAATCATAAATCATTATTAATTAATTGAATCATGAATCATGAACTAAATCATGAATCAAGAATCATGAATCAAATCATGAATCATGACTTGAATCATGAATCATGAATCAAGAATTGAATCATGAATCATGAGTCATGAATTATGAATTGAATCATGAATCATGAAACGAATCATGAATCATGAATTGAATCATGAATTTAATCATGATTTATGAATCGAATCAAGAATCATGAATCGAATCATGAATCATGAATCATGAATTGAATCATGAATCATGAATCATGAATGGAATCATGAATCATGAATTGAATCATGAATTGAATCATGAATCATGAATTGAATCATGAATCATAAATCATGAATTGAATCATAATTCATGAAAAAAATCAGGAATTGAATCATGAATTGAATCATGAATCATGAAATAAATCATGAATTGAATCATGAATTAAATCATGAATCATGAATTGAATCATGATTCATGAATTGAATCATGAAATAAATCATGAATTGAATCATGAATTGAATCATGAATCATGAATTGAATCATGAATCATGAATCATGAATTGAATCATGAATCATGAATCATGAATCATGAATTGAATCATGAATCATGGATTGAATCATGAATCATGAATCATGAATTAAATCATGAATCAAATCATGAATCATGAATTGAATCATGAATCATGAATCATGAATTATGAATTGAATCATGAATCATGAAACGAATCATGAATCATAAATTGAATCATGAATTGAATCATAATTTATGAATCGAATCATGAATCATGAATCGAATCATGAATCATGAATCATGAATTGAATCATGAATCATGAATCATGAATGGAATCATGAATCATGAATTGAATCATGAATCATGAATCATGAATCATGAATCATGAATTGAATCATGAATCAAGAGTCATGAATCATGAATCATGAATCATGAAACGAATCATGAATCATGAATTGAATCATGAATTTAATCATGATTTATGAATCAAATCATGAATCATGAATCGAATCATGAATCATGAATCATGAATTGAATCATGAATCATGAATCATGAATGGAATCATGAATCATGAATGGAATCATGAATCATGAATCGAATCATGAATCATGAATTGAATCATGAATTGAATAATTAATCATGAAATGAATCATGAATCATGAATTGAATCATGACTCATGAATTGAATCATGAATCATGAATCGAATCATGAATCATAATTTGAATCATGAATCATGAATTGAATCATTAATCATGAATCATGAAATAAATCATGAATTGAATCATGAATTGAATCATGAATCATGAAATAAATCATGAATTGAATCATGAATCATGAATCGAATCATGAATCATAAATCGAATCATGAATCATGAATCATGAATTGAATCATGAATCAAATAATGAATCATGAATTGAATCATGAATTAAATAATGAATCATGAAATGAATCATGAATCATGAATCAAATCATGAATCATGAATCATGATTTATGAATTGAATCATGAATCATGAATCGAATCATGAATCATGAATTGAATCATGAATCATGAATTATGAATTGAATCATGAATCATGAATCATGAATGGAATCATGAATCATGAATGGAATCATGAATCATGAATCGAACTATGAATCATGAATTGAATCATGAATTGAATAATGAATCATGAAATGAATCATGAATCATGAATCGAATCATGAATCGATTCATGAATCATGAATTGAATCATGAATCATGAATCATGAATCATGAATCATGAATCATGAAATGAATCATGACTCATGAATCGAATCATGAATCATGAATTGAATCATGAATCATAAATTGAATCATGAATCATGAATTTTGAATCTAATCATGAATCATGAATCATGAATTGAATCATGAATCATGAATCATAAATCATGAATCATGAATCATGAATCGAATCATGAATCATGAATCGAATCATGAATCATGAATCATGAATTGAATCATAAATCATGAATCAAATCATGAATCAGGAATTAAATCATGAATCATGAATCATGAATCATGAATCATGAATCAAATCATAAATCATGAATCATGAATTGAATCATGAATCATGAACTGAATCATAATTTGAATCATGAATCATGAATCATGAAATGAATCATGAATCATGAAATGAATCATGAATCGAATCATAAATCATAAATCGAATCATGAATCATGAATTGAATCATGAATCATGACTTGATGATGCATGAAATGAATCATGAATTGAATCATGAATCATGAATCGAATCATGAATCATGAATCGAATCATGAATCATGAATCGAATCATGAATTATGAATCATGAATCATGAATCATGAATCAAATCATGAATCATGAATCATGAATTGAATCATGAATCATGAATTGAATCATGAATTGAATCATGAATCGTGAATCATGAAATGAATCATGAATTAAATCATGAAATGAATCATGAATCATGAATTGAATCATAAATCATTAATCATGAATTGAAACATGAATCATGAACTAAATCATGAATCAAGAATCATAAATCATGAATCAAATCATGAATCAGGAATTAAATCATGAATCATGAATCATGAATAATGAATCAAATCATGAATCATGAATTGAATCATGAATCATGAACTGAATCATAATTTGAATCATGAATCATGAATCATGAAATGAATCATGAATCATGAATCGAATCATGAATTATGAATCATGAATCATGAATCAAATCATGAATCATGAATCATGAATTGAATCATGAATCATGAATTGAATCATGAATTGAATCATGAATCGTGAATCATGAAATGAATCATGAATTAAATCATAAAATGAATCATGAATCACGAATTGAATCATAAATCATTAATCATGAATTGAATCATGAATCATGAACTAAATCATGAATCAAGAATCATGAATCATGAATTAAATCATGAATCATGAATTGAATCATGAATCATGAATCATGAATCATGAATCATGAATTGAATCATGAATCATGAGTCATGAATCATGAATTGAATCATGAATTTAATCATAATTTATGAATCGAATCATGAATCATGAATCATGAATCATGAATGGAATCATGAATCATGAATTGAATCATGAATTGAATCATGAATCGTGAATCATGAATTGAATCATGAATTGAATAATGAATCATGAAATGAATCATGAATCATGAATTGAATCATGACTCTTGAATCGAATCATGAATCATGAATCATGAATTGAATCATGAATCATGAATCATGAATGGAATCATGAATCATGAATCGAATCATGAATCGAATCATGAATCATGAATTGAATCATGAATTGAATCATGAATCATGAATTGAATCATGAATCATAAATCATGAATTGAATCATAATTCATGAAAAAAATCAGGAATTGAATCATGAATTGAATCATGAATCATGAAATAAATCATGAATTGAATCATGAATTAAATCATGAATCATGAATTGAATCATGATTCATGAATTGAATCATGAAATAAATCATGAATTGAATCATGAATTGAATCATGAATCATGAATTGAATCATGAATCATGAATCATGAATTGAATCATGAATCATGAATCATGAATCATGAATTGAATCATGAATCATGGATTGAATCATGAATCATGAATCATGAATTAAATCATGAATCAAATCATGAATCATGAATTGAATCATGAATCATGAATCATGAATTATGAATTGAATCATGAATCATGAAACGAATCATGAATCATAAAATTGAATCATTAATTGAATCATAATTTATGAATCGAATCATGAATCATGAATCGAATCATGAATCATGAATCATGAATTGAATCATGAATCATGAATCATGAATGGAATCATGAATCATGAATTGAATCATGAATCATGAATCATGAATCATGAATCATGAATTGAATCATGAATCAAGAGTCATGAATCATGAATCATGAATCATGAAACGAATCATGAATCATGAATTGAATCATGAATTTAATCATGATTTATGAATCAAATCATGAATCATGAATCGAATCATGAATCAAATCATGAATCAGGAATTAAATCATGAATCATGAATCATGAATCATGAATCATGAATCAAATCATAAATCATGAATCATGAATTGAATCATGAATCATGAACTGAATCATAATTTGAATCATGAATCATGAATCATGAAATGAATCATGAATCATGAAATGAATCATGAATCATGAAATGAATCATGAATCGAATCATAAATCATAAATCGAATCATGAATCATGAATTGAATCATGAATCATGACTTGATGATGCATGAAATGAATCATGAATTGAATCATGAATCATGAATCGAATCATGAATCATGAATCGAATCATGAATCATGAATCGAATCATGAATTATGAATCATGAATCATGAATCATGAATCAAATCATGAATCATGAATCATGAATTGAATCATGAATCATGAATTGAATCATGAATTGAATCATGAATCGTGAATCATGAAATGAATCATGAATTAAATCATGAAATGAATCATGAATCATGAATTGAATCATAAATCATTAATCATGAATTGAAACATGAATCATGAACTAAATCATGAATCAAGAATCATAAATCATGAATCAAATCATGAATCAGGAATTAAATCATGAATCATGAATCATGAATAATGAATCAAATCATGAATCATGAATTGAATCATGAATCATGAACTGAATCATAATTTGAATCATGAATCATGAATCATGAAATGAATCATGAATCATGAATCGAATCATGAATTATGAATCATGAATCATGAATCAAATCATGAATCATGAATCATGAATTGAATCATGAATCATGAATTGAATCATGAATTGAATCATGAATCGTGAATCATGAATTGAATCATGAATTGAATAATGAATCATGAAATGAATCATGAATCATGAATTGAATCATGACTCTTGAATCGAATCATGAATCATGAATCGAATCATGAATCATAATTTGAATCATGAATCATGAATTGAATCATGAATCATGAATTGAATCATGAATCAAGAATCATGAATTGAATCATGAATCATGAAATAAATCATGAATTGAATCATGAATCATGAAATAAATCATGAATTGAATCATGCATCATGAATTGAATCATGAATCATGAATTGAATCATGAATCATGAATCATGAATTCAATCATGTATCATGAATTGAATCATGAATCATGAATTAAATCATGAATCAAATCATGAATCATGAATTGAATCATCAATCATTAATTGAATCATGAATTGAATCATGAATCGTAAATCATGAAATGAATCATGAATTAAATCATGAAATGAATCATGAATCATGAATTGAATCATAAATCATTAATCATGAATTGAATCATGAATCATGAACTAAATCATGAATCAAGAATCATGAATCATGAATCAAATCATGAATCATGAATTGAATCATGAATCATGAATCATGAATCATGAATCATGAATTGAATCATGAATCAAGAGTCATGAATTATGAATTGAATCATGAATCATGAAACGAATCATGAATCATGAATTGAATCATGAATTTAATCATGATTTATGAATCGAATCATGAATCATGAATCGAATCATGAATCATGAATCATGAATTGAATCATGAATCATGAATCATGAATGGAATCATGAATCATGAATGGAATCATGAATCATGAATCGAATCATGAATCATGAATTGAATAATTAATCATGAAATGAATCATGAATCATGAATTGAATCATGACTCATGAATTGAATCATGAATCATGAATCGAATCATGAATCATAATTTGAATCATGAATCATGAATTGAATCATGAATCATGAAATAAATCATGAATTGAATCATGAATTGAATCATGAATCATGAAATAAATCATGAATTGAATCATGAATTGAATCATGAATCATGAATTGAATCATGCATCATGAATTGAATCATGAATCATGAATTAAATCATGAATTGAATCATGAATCATGAATTAAATCATTAAATCAAATCATGAATCATGAATTGAATCATCAATCATAAATTGAATCATGAATTGAATCATAAATCATGAATTGAATCATGAATTGAATCATGAATCATGAACTAAATCATGAATCATGAAACGAATCATGAATCATGAATTGAATCATGAATTGAATCATAATTTATGAATCGAATCATGAATCATGAATCGAATCATGAATCATGAATCATGAATCGAATCATGAATCATGAATTTTGAATGGAATCATGAATCATGAATCGAATCATGAATCATGAATCGAATCATGAATCATGAATCGAATCATGAATCATGAATCGAATCATGAATCATGAATCGAATCATGAATCATGAATCGAATCATGAATCATGAATTGAATCATGAATCATGAATCGAATCATGAATTGAATCATGAATCATGAATCATGAAATGAATCATGAATCATGAATCGAATCATGAATTATGAATCTAATCATGAATCATGAATTGAATCATGAATCATGAATTATGAATCTAATCATGAATCATGAATCATGAATTGAAACATGAATCATGAATCATGAATCAAAAATCATAATTCAGGAATCGAATCATGAATCATTAATCATGATTTGAATCATAAATCATGAATCGAATCATGAATCAAGAATTGAATCATGAATCGTGAATCATGAATTGAATCATGAATCATGAATTGAATCATGAATTGAATCATGAATCATGAACTAAATCATGAATCATGAATCATGAATCAAATCATTAATCATGAATCATGAATTGAATCATGAATCATGAATCATGAATTGAATCATGAATCATGAATCATGAATCGAATCATGAATCATAAATTGAATCATGAATTAAATCATGAATCATGAATCATGAAATGAATCATGAATCATAAATCGAATCATGAATTATGAATCTAATCATGAATCATGAATTGAATCATGAATCATGAATTATGAATCTAATCATGAATCATGAATCATGAATTGAATCATGAATCATGAATCATGAATCATGAATCATAAATCATGAATCATGAATCGAATCATGAATCAAATCATGAATCATGAATCAAATCATGAATCAAGAATCATGTATTGAATCATGAATCATGAACTGAATCATAATTTGACTCATGAATCATGAATCAAATCATGAATCATGAATTGAATCATGAATCATGAATTGAATCATGAATTAAATCATGAATCGTGAATCATGAAATGAATCATGAATTAAATCATGAAATGAATCATGAATCATGAATTAAATCATAAATCATTATTAATGAATTGAATCATGAATCATGAAACGAATCATGAATCATGAATTGAATCATGAATTTAATCATGATTTATGAATCGAATCAAGAATCATGAATCGAATCATGAATCATGAATCATGAATTGAATCATGAATCATGAATCATGAATGGAATCATGAATCATGAATCGAATCATGAATCGAATCATGAATTGAATCATGAATCATGAAATAAATCATGAATTGAATCATGAATTAAATCATGAATCATGAATTGAATCATGATTCATGAATTGAATCATGAAATAAATCATGAATTGAATCATGAATTGAATCATGAATCATGAATTGAATCATGAATCATGAATCATGAATTGAATCATGAATCATGAATCATGAATTGAATCATGAATCATGAAAAAAATCATGAATTGAATCATGAATTGAATCATGAATCATGAAATAAATCATGAATTGAATCATGAATTAAATCATGATTTATGAATCGAATCAAGAATCATGAATCGAATCATGAATCATGAATCATGAATTGAATCATGAATCATAAATCATGAATTGAATCATGAATCATGAAAAAAATCATGAATTGAATCATGAATTGAATCATGAATCATGAAATAAATCATGAATTGAATCATGAATTGAATCAAGAATCATGAATCATGAATCATGAATTGAATCATGAATCATGGATTGAATCATGAATCATGAATCATGAATTAAATCATGAATCAAATCATGAATCATGAATCATGAATTGAATCATGAATCATGAATCATGAATCATGAATTGAATCATGAATCATGGATTGAATCATGAATCATGAATCATGAATTAAATCATGAATCAAATCATGAATCATGAATCATGAATTGAATCATGAATCATGAATCATGAATTATGAATTGAATCATGAATCATGAAACGAATCATGAATCATGAATTGAATCATGAATTGAATCATGAATCATGAAACGAATCATGAATCATGAATTGAATCATGAATTGAATCATAATTTATGAATCGAATCATGAATCATGAATCGAATCATGAATCATGAATCATGAATTGAATCATGAATCATGAATCATGAATCAAATCATGAATCATGAATTGAATCATGAATCATGAATCATGAATCATGAATCATGAATTAAATCATGAATCAAGAGTCATGAATTATGAATTGAATCATGAATCATGAAACGAATCATGAATCATGAATTGAATCATGAATTTAATCATGATTTATGAATCGAATCATGAATCATGAATCGAATCATGAATCATGAATCATGAATTGAATCATGAATCATGAATCATGAATGGAATCATGAATCATGAATGGAATCATGAATCATGAATCGAATCATGAATCATGAATTGAATCATGAATTGAATAATTAATCATGAAATGAATCATGAATCATGAATTGAATCATGAATCATGAATCATGAATCAAATCATGAATCATGAATTGAATCATGAATCATGAATCATGAATCATGAATCATGAATTAAATCATGAATCAAGAGTCATGAATTATGAATTGAATCATGAATCATGAAACGAATCATGAATCATGAATTGAATCATGAATTTAATCATGATTTATGAATCGAATCATGAATCATGAATCGAATCATGAATCATGAATCATGAATTGAATCATGAATCATGAATCATGAATGGAATCATGAATCATGAATGGAATCATGAATCATGAATCGAATCATGAATCATGAATTGAATCATGAATTGAATAATTAATCATGAAATGAATCATGAATCATGAATTGAATCATGACTCATGAATTGAATCATGAATCATGAATCGAATCATGAATCATAATTTGAATCATGAATCATGAATTGAATCATTAATCATGAATTATGAAATAAATCATGAATTGAATCATGAATTGAATCATGAATCATGAAATAAATCATGAATTGAATCATGAATCATGAATTGAATCATGCATCATGAATTGAATCATGAATCATGAATTAAATCATGAATTGAATCATGAATCATGAATTAAATCATTAAATCAAATCATGAATCATGAATTGAATCATCAATCATAAATTGAATCATGAATTGAATCATGAGTCGTGAATCATGAATTGAATCATAAATCATGAATTGAATCATGAATTGAATCATGAATCATGAACTAAATCATGAATCATGAAACGAATCATGAATCATGAATTGAATCATGAATTGAATCATAATTTATGAATCGAATCATGAATCATGAATCGAATCATGAATCATGAATCATGAATTGAATCATGAATCATGAATTATGAATGGAATCATGAATCATGAATCGAATCATGAATCATGAATCGAATCATGAATCATGAATCGAATCATGAATCATGAATTGAATCATGAATCATGAATCGAATCATGAATTGAATCATGAATCATGAATCATGAAATGAATCATGAATCATGAATCGAATCATGAATTATGAATCTAATCATGAATCATGAATTGAATCATGAATCATGAATTATGAATCTAATCATGAATCATGAATTGAATCATGAATCATGAATTATGAATCTAATCATGAATCATGAATCATGAATTGAAACATGAATCATGAATCATGAATCATAAATCATAATTCATGAATCGAATCATGAATCATTAATCATGATTTGAATCATAAATTATGAATCGAATCATGAATCAAGAATTGAATCATGAATCGTGAATTATGAATGGAATCATGAATCATGAATTAAATCATAAATTGAATCATGAATCATGAACTAAATCATGAATCATGAATCTTGAATCAAATCATTAATCATGAATCATGAAATGAATCATGAATCATGAATCATGAATTGAATCATGAATCATGAATCATGAATCGAATCATGAATCATAAATTGAATCATGAATTAAATCATGAATCATGAATCATGAAATGAATCATGAATCATGAATCGAATCATGAATTATGAATCTAATCATGAATCATGAATTGAATCATGAATCATGAATTATGAATCTAATCATGAATCATGAATCATGAATTGAATCATGAATCATGAATCATGAATCATAAATCATGAATCATGAATCGAATCATGAATCAAATCATGAATCATGAATCAAATCATGAATCAAGAATCATGTATTGAATCATGAATCATGAACTGAATCATAATTTGAATCATGAATCATGAAATAAATCATGAATAATGAAATGAATCATTAAACGAATCATAAATCATAAATCGAATCATGAATCATGAATTGAATCATAAATCATGAATCGAATCATGATTAATGAATTGAATCATGAATTATGAATCATGAATCATGAATCATGACTCAAATCATGAATCATGAATCATGAATTGAATCATGAATCATGAATTGAATCATGAATTAAATCATGAATCGTGAATCATGAAATGAATCATGAATTAAATCATGAAATGAATCATGAATCATGAATTAAATCATAAATCATTATTAATGAATTGAATCATGAATCATGAACTAAATCATGAATCAAAAATCATGAATCATGAATCAAATCATGAATCATGACTTGAATCATGAATCATGAATCAAGAATTGAATCATGAATCATGAGTCATGAATTATGAATTGAATCATGAATCATGAAACGAATCATGAATCATGAATTGAATCATGAATTTAATCATGATTTATGAATCGAATCAAGAATCATGAATCGAATCATGAATCATGAATTGAATCATGAATCATGAATCATGAATGGAATCATGAATCATGAATCGAATCATGAATCGAATCATGAATCATGAATTGAATCATGAATTGAATCATGAATCATGAATCATGAATTGAATCATGAATCATGAATCATGAATTGAATCATGAATCATGAAATAAATCATGAATTGAATCATGAATTAAATCATGAATCATGAATTGAATCATGAATCATGAATTGAATCATGAATTGAATCATGAATCATGAATCATGAATTGAATCATGAATCATGAATCATGAATTGAATCATGAATCATGAAATAAATCATGAATTGAATCATGAATTAAATCATGAATCATGAATTGAATCATGATTCATGAATTGAATCATAAAATAAATCATGAATTGAATCATGAATTGAATCATGAATCATGAATTGAATCATGAATCATGAATCATGAATTGAATCATGAATCATGAATCATGAATCATGAATTGAATCATTAATCATGGATTGAATCATGAATTGAATCATGAATCATGAATCATGAATTGAATCATGAATCATGAATCATGAATCATGAATTGAATCATTAATCATGGATTGAATCATGAATCATGAATCATGAATTAAATCATGAATCAAATCATGAATCATGAATTGAATCATTAATCATGGATTGAATCATGAATTGAATCATGAATCATGAATCATGAATTGAATCATGAATCATGAATCATGAATCATGAATTGAATCATTAATCATGGATTGAATCATGAATCATGAATCATGAATTAAATCATGAATCAAATCATGAATCATGAATCATGAATTGAATCATGAATCATGAATCATGAATTGAATCATGAATCATGAATCATGAATTATGAATTGAATCATGAATCATGAAACGAATCATGAATCATGAATTGAATCATGAATTGAATCATAATTTATGAATCGAATCATGAATCATGAATCGAATCATGAATCATGAATCATGAATTGAATCATGAATCATGAATTATGAATGGAATCATGAATCATGAATCGAATCATGAATCATGAATTGAATCATGAATCATGAATCGAATCATGAATCATGAATTGAATCATGAATCATGAATCGAATCATGAATTGAATCATGAATCATGAATCATGAAATGAATCATGAATCATGAATCGAATCATGAATTATGAATCTAATCATGAATCATGAATTGAATCATGAATCATGAATTATGAATCTAATCATGAATCATGAATCATGAATTGAAACATGAATCATGAATCATGAATCATAAATCATAATTCATGAATCGAATCATGAATCATTAATCATGATTTGAATCATAAATCATGAATCGAATCATGAATCAAGAATTAAATCATGAATCGTGAATCATGAATTGAATCATGAATTGAATCATGAATCATGAACTAAATCATGAATTGAATCATGAATCATGAACTAAATCATGAATCAAGAATCATGAATCATGAATCAAATCATTAATCATAAATCATGAATTGAATCATGAATCATGAATCATGAATTGAATCATGAATCATGAATCATGAATCGAATCATGAATCATAAATTGAATCATGAATCAAGAATTGAATCATGAATCGTGAATCATGAATTGAATCATGAATCATGAATTGAATCATGAATTGAATCATGAATCATAAATTGAATCATGAATTGAATCATGAATCATGAACTAAATAATGAATCAAGAATCATGAATCATTAATCAAATCATTAATCATGAATCATGAATTGAATCATGAATCATGAATCATGAATTGAATCATGAATCATGAATCATGAATTGAATCATGAATCATAAATTGAATCATGAATTAAATCATGAATCATGAATCATGAAATGAATCATGAATCATGAATCGAATCATGAATTATGAATCTAATCATGAATCATGAATTGATCATGAATCATGAATTATGAATCTAATAATGAATCATGAATCATGAATTGAATCATGAATCATGAATCATGAATCATAAATCATGAATCATGAATCGAATCATGAATCATGAATCGAATCATGAATCATGAATCATGAATTGAATCATAAATCATGAATCAAATCATGAATCAGGAATTAAATCATGAATCATGAATCATGAATCATGAATCATGAATCAAATCATAAATCATGAATCATGAATTGAATCATGAATCATGAACTGAATCATAATTTGAATCATGAATCATGAATCATGAAATGAATCATGAATCATGAAATGAATCATGAATCGAATCATAAATCATAAATCGAATCATGAATCATGAATTAAATCATGAATCATGACTTGATGATGCATGAAATGAATCATGAATTGAATCATGAATCATGAATCGAATCATGAATCATGAATCGAATCATGAATCATGAATCGAATCATGAATCATGAATCGAATGATGAATCATGAATCGAATCATGAATTATGAATCATGAATCATGAATCATGAATCAAATCATGAATCATGAATTGAATCATGAATCATGAATTGAATCATGAATTGAATCATGAATCGTGAATCATGAAATGAATCATGAATTAAATCATGAAATGAATCATGAATCATTAATTGAATCATAAATCATTAATCATGAATTGAAACATGAATCATGAACTAAATCATGAATCAAGAATCATAAATCATGAATCAAATCATGAATCAGGAATTAAATCATGAATCATGAATCATGAATCATGAATCATGAATCAAATCATGAATCATGAATTGAATCATGAATCATGAACTGAATCATAATTTGAATCATGAATCATGAATCATGAAATGAATCATGAATCATGAATCGAATCATGAATTATGAATCATGAATCATGAATCATGAATCAAATCATGAATCATGAATCATGAATTGAATCATGAATCATGAATTGAATCATGAATCATGAATTGAATCATGAATTGAATCATGAATCGTGAATCATGAAATGAATCATGAATTAAATCATGAAATGAATCATGAATCATGAATTGAATCATAAATCATTAATCATGAATTGAATCATGAATCATGAACTAAATCATGAATCAAGAATCATGAATCATGAATCAAATCATGAATCATGAATTGAATCATGAATCATGAACTAAATCATGAATCAAGAATCATGAATCATGAATTAAATCATGAATCATGAATTGAATCATGAATCATGAATCATGAATCATGAATCATGAATCATAAATTGAATCATGAATCATGAGTCATGAATCATGAATTGAATCATGAATTTAATCATAATTTATGAATCGAATCATGAATCATGAATCATGAATCATGAATGGAATCATGAATCATGAATGGAATCATGAATCATGAATTGAATCATGAATCATGAATTGAATCATGAATTGAATAATGAATCATGAAATGAATCATGAATCATGAATTGAATCATGACTCTTGAATCGAATCATGAATCATGAATCGAATCATGAATCATAATTTGAATCATGAATCATGAATTGAATCATGAATCAAGAATCATGAATTGAATCATGAATCATGAAATAAATCATGAATTGAATCATGAATCATGAAATAAATCATGAATTGAATCATGAATTGAATCATGAATCATGAATTGAATCATGCATCATAAATTGAATCATGAATCATGAATTGAATCATGAATCATGAATTGAATCATGCATCATAAATTGAATCATGAATCATGAATTGAATCATGAATCATGAATCATGAATTGAATCATGTATCATGAATTGAATCATGAATCATGAATTAAATCATGAATCAAATCATGAATCATGAATTGAATCATCAATCATAAATTGAATCATGAATTGAATCATGAATCGTGAATCATGAATTGAATCATAAATCATGAATTGAATCATGAATTGAATCATGAATCATGAACTAAATCATGAATCAAGAATCATGAATCATCAATCAAATCATGAATCATGAATTGAATCATGAATCATGAATTGAATCATGAATCGTAAATCATGAAATGAATCATGAATTAAATCATGAAATGAATCATGAATCATGAATTGAATCATAAATCATTAATCATGAATTGAATCATGAATCATGAACTAAATCATGAATCAAGAATCATGAATCATGAATCAAATCATGAATCATGAATTGAATCATGAATCATGAATCATGAATCATGAATCATGAATTGAATCATGAATCAAGAGTCATGAATTATGAATTGAATCATGAATCATGAAACGAATCATGAATCATGAATTGAATCATGAATTTAATCATGATTTATGAATCGAATCATGAATCATGAATCGAATCATGAATCATGAATCATGAATTGAATCATGAATCATGAATCATGAATGGAATCATGAATCATGAATGGAATCATGAATCATGAATGGAATCATGAATCATGAATTGAATCATGAATTGAATAATTAATCATGAATCATGAATTGAATCATGACTCATGAATTGAATCATGAATCATGAATCGAATCATGAATCATAATTTGAATCATGAATCATGAATTGAATCATGAATCATGAATCATGAAATAAATCATGAATTGAATCATGAATTGAATCATGAATCATGAAATAAATCATGAATTGAATCATGAATTGAATCATGAATCATAAATTGAATCATGCATCATGAATTGAATCATGAATCATGAATTAAATCATGAATTGAATCATGAATCATGAATTAAATCATTAAATCAAATCATGAATCATGAATTGAATCATCAATCATAAATTGAATCATGAATTGAATCATGAGTCGTGAATCATGAATTGAATCATAAATCATGAATTGAATCATGAATTGAATCATGAATCATGAACTAAATCATGAATCATGAAACGAATCATGAATCATGAATTGAATCATGAATTGAATCATAATTTATGAATCGAATCATGAATCATGAATCGAATCATGAATCATGAATCATGAATTGAATCATGAATCATGAATTATGAATGGAATCATGAATCATGAATCGAATCATGAATCATGAATCGAATCATGAATCATGAATTGAATCATGAATCATGAATCGAATCATGAATTGAATCATGAATCATGAATCATGAAATGAATCATGAATCATGAATCGAATCATGAATTGAATCATGAATCATGAATCATGAATCATGAATCATAAATCATGAATCATGAATCGAATCATGAATCAAATCATGAATCATGAATCAAATCATGAATCAAGAATCATGTATTGAATCATGAATCATGAACTGAATCATAATTTGACTCATGAATCATGAATCAAATCATGAATCATGAATTGAATCATGAATCATGAATTGAATCATGAATTAAATCATGAATCGTGAATCATGAAATGAATCATGAATTAAATCATGAAATGAATCATGAATCATGAATTAAATCATAAATCATTATTAATGAATTGAATCATGAATCATGAAACGAATCATGAATCATGAATTGAATCATGAATTTAATCATGATTTATGAATCGAATCAAGAATCATGAATCGAATCATGAATCATGAATCATGAATTGAATCATGAATCATGAATCATGAATGGAATCATGAATCATGAATCGAATCATGAATCGAATCATGAATTGAATCATGAATCATGAAATAAATCATGAATTGAATCATGAATTAAATCATGAATCATGAATTGAATCATGATTCATGAATTGAATCATGAAATAAATCATGAATTGAATCATGAATTGAATCATGAATCATGAATTGAATCATGAATCATGAATCATGAATTGAATCATGAATCATGAATCATGAATTGAATCATGAATCATGAAAAAAATCATGAATTGAATCATGAATTGAATCATGAATCATGAAATAAATCATGAATTGAATCATGAATTAAATCATGATTTATGAATCGAATCAAGAATCATGAATCGAATCATGAATCATGAATCATGAATTGAATCATGAATCATAAATCATGAATTGAATCATGAATCATGAAAAAAATCATGAATTGAATCATGAATTGAATCATGAATCATGAAATAAATCATGAATTGAATCATGAATTGAATCAAGAATCATGAATCATGAATCATGAATTGAATCATGAATCATGGATTGAATCATGAATCATGAATCATGAATTAAATCATGAATCAAATCATGAATCATGAATCATGAATTGAATCATGAATCATGAATCATGAATCATGAATTGAATCATGAATCATGGATTGAATCATGAATCATGAATTGAATCATGAATTGAATCATAATTTATGAATCGAATCATGAATCATGAATCGAATCATGAATCATGAATCATGAATTGAATCATGAATCATGAATCATGAATCAAATCATGAATCATGAATTGAATCATGAATCATGAATCATGAATCATGAATTAAATCATGAATCAAGAGTCATGAATTATGAATTGAATCATGAATCATGAAACGAATCATGAATCATGAATTGAATCATGAATTTAATCATGATTTATGAATCGAATCATGAATCATGAATCGAATCATGAATCATGAATCATGAATTGAATCATGAATCATGAATCATGAATGGAATCATGAATCATGAATGGAATCATGAATCATGAATCGAATCATGAATCATGAATTGAATCATGAATTGAATAATTAATCATGAAATGAATCATGAATCATGAATTGAATCATGACTCATGAATTGAATCATGAATCATGAATCGAATCATGAATCATAATTTGAATCATGAATCATGAATTGAATCATTAATCATGAATCATGAAATAAATCATGAATTGAATCATGAATTGAATCATGAATCATGAATCATGAATCATGAATCATGAATTGAATCATGAATCAAGAGTCATGAATTATGAATTGAATCATGAATCATGAAACGAATCATGAATCATGAATTGAATCATGAATTTAATCATGATTTATGAATCGAATCATGAATCATGAATCGAATCATGAATCATGAATCATGAATTGAATCATGAATCATGAATCATGAATGGAATCATGAATCATGAATGGAATCATGAATCATGAATGGAATCATGAATCATGAATTGAATCATGAATTGAATAATTAATCATGAATCATGAATTGAATCATGACTCATGAATTGAATCATGAATCATGAATCGAATCATGAATCATAATTTGAATCATGAATCATGAATTGAATCATGAATCATGAATCATGAAATAAATCATGAATTGAATCATGAATTGAATCATGAATCATGAAATAAATCATGAATTGAATCATGAATTGAATCATGAATCATAAATTGAATCATGCATCATGAATTGAATCATGAATCATGAATTAAATCATGAATTGAATCATGAATCATGAATTAAATCATTAAATCAAATCATGAATCATGAATTGAATCATCAATCATAAATTGAATCATGAATTGAATCATGAGTCGTGAATCATGAATTGAATCATAAATCATGAATTGAATCATGAATTGAATCATGAATCATGAACTAAATCATGAATCATGAAACGAATCATGAATCATGAATTGAATCATGAATTGAATCATAATTTATGAATCGAATCATGAATCATGAATCGAATCATGAATCATGAATCATGAATTGAATCATGAATCATGAATTATGAATGGAATCATGAATCATGAATCGAATCATGAATCATGAATCGAATCATGAATCATGAATTGAATCATGAATCATGAATCGAATCATGAATTGAATCATGAATCATGAATCATGAAATGAATCATGAATCATGAATCGAATCATGAATTGAATCATGAATCATGAATCATGAATCATGAATCATAAATCATGAATCATGAATCGAATCATGAATCAAATCATGAATCATGAATCAAATCATGAATCAAGAATCATGTATTGAATCATGAATCATGAACTGAATCATAATTTGACTCATGAATCATGAATCAAATCATGAATCATGAATTGAATCATGAATCATGAATTGAATCATGAATTAAATCATGAATCGTGAATCATGAAATGAATCATGAATTAAATCATGAAATGAATCATGAATCATGAATTAAATCATAAATCATTATTAATGAATTGAATCATGAATCATGAAACGAATCATGAATCATGAATTGAATCATGAATTTAATCATGATTTATGAATCGAATCAAGAATCATGAATCGAATCATGAATCATGAATCATGAATTGAATCATGAATCATGAATCATGAATGGAATCATGAATCATGAATCGAATCATGAATCGAATCATGAATTGAATCATGAATCATGAAATAAATCATGAATTGAATCATGAATTAAATCATGAATCATGAATTGAATCATGATTCATGAATTGAATCATGAAATAAATCATGAATTGAATCATGAATTGAATCATGAATCATGAATTGAATCATGAATCATGAATCATGAATTGAATCATGAATCATGAATCATGAATTGAATCATGAATCATGAAAAAAATCATGAATTGAATCATGAATTGAATCATGAATCATGAAATAAATCATGAATTGAATCATGAATTAAATCATGATTTATGAATCGAATCAAGAATCATGAATCGAATCATGAATCATGAATCATGAATTGAATCATGAATCATAAATCATGAATTGAATCATGAATCATGAAAAAAATCATGAATTGAATCATGAATTGAATCATGAATCATGAAATAAATCATGAATTGAATCATGAATTGAATCAAGAATCATGAATCATGAATCATGAATTGAATCATGAATCATGGATTGAATCATGAATCATGAATCATGAATTAAATCATGAATCAAATCATGAATCATGAATCATGAATTGAATCATGAATCATGAATCATGAATCATGAATTGAATCATGAATCATGGATTGAATCATGAATCATGAATTGAATCATGAATTGAATCATAATTTATGAATCGAATCATGAATCATGAATCGAATCATGAATCATGAATCATGAATTGAATCATGAATCATGAATCATGAATCAAATCATGAATCATGAATTGAATCATGAATCATGAATCATGAATCATGAATTAAATCATGAATCAAGAGTCATGAATTATGAATTGAATCATGAATCATGAAACGAATCATGAATCATGAATTGAATCATGAATTTAATCATGATTTATGAATCGAATCATGAATCATGAATCGAATCATGAATCATGAATCATGAATTGAATCATGAATCATGAATCATGAATGGAATCATGAATCATGAATGGAATCATGAATCATGAATCGAATCATGAATCATGAATTGAATCATGAATTGAATAATTAATCATGAAATGAATCATGAATCATGAATTGAATCATGACTCATGAATTGAATCATGAATCATGAATCGAATCATGAATCATAATTTGAATCATGAATCATGAATTGAATCATTAATCATGAATCATGAAATAAATCATGAATTGAATCATGAATTGAATCATGAATCATGAAATAAATCATGAATTGAATCATGAATCATGAATTGAATCATGCATCATGAATTGAATCATGAATCATGAATTAAATCATGAATTGAATCATGAATCATGAATTAAATCATTAAATCAAATCATGAATCATGAATTGAATCATCAATCATAAATTGAATCATGAATTGAATCATGAGTCGTGAATCATGAATTGAATCATAAATCATGAATTGAATCATGAATTGAATCATGAATCATGAACTAAATCATGAATCATGAAACGAATCATGAATCATGAATTGAATCATGAATTGAATCATAATTTATGAATCGAATCATGAATCATGAATCGAATCATGAATCATGAATCATGAATTGAATCATGAATCATGAATTATGAATGGAATCATGAATCATGAATCGAATCATGAATCATGAATCGAATCATGAATCATGAATCGAATCATGAATCATGAATTGAATCATGAATCATGAATCGAATCATGAATTGAATCATGAATCATGAATCATGAAATGAATCATGAATCATGAATCGAATCATGAATTATGAATCTAATCATGAATCATGAATTGAATCATGAATCATGAATTATGAATCTAATCATGAATCATGAATCATGAATTGAAACATGAATCATGAATCATGAATCATAAATCATAATTCATGAATCGAATCATGAATCATTAATCATGATTTGAATCATAAATTATGAATCGAATCATGAATCAAGAATTGAATCATGAATCGTGAATCATGAATGGAATCATGAATCATGAATTGAATCATAAATTGAATCATGAATCATGAACTAAATCATGAATCATGAATCTTGAATCAAATCATTAATCATGAATCATGAAATGAATCATGAATCATGAATCATGAATTGAATCATGAATCATGAATCATGAATCGAATCATGAATCATAAATTGAATCATGAATTAAATCATGAATCATGAATCATGAAATGAATCATGAATCATGAATCGAATCATGAATTATGAATCTAATCATGAATCATGAATTGAATCATGAATCATGAATTATGAATCTAATCATGAATCATGAATCATGAATTGAATCATGAATCATGAATCATGAATCATAAATCATGAATCATGAATCGAATCATGAATCAAATCATGAATCATGAATCAAATCATGAATCAAGAATCATGTATTGAATCATGAATCATGAACTGAATCATAATTTGAATCATGAATCATGAAATAAATCATGAATAATGAAATGAATCATTAAACGAATCATAAATCATAAATCGAATCATGAATCATGAATTGAATCATAAATCATGAATCGAATCATGATTAATGAATTGAATCATGAATTATGAATCATGAATCATGAATCATGACTCAAATCATGAATCATGAATCATGAATTGAATCATGAATCATGAATTGAATCATGAATTAAATCATGAATCGTGAATCATGAAATGAATCATGAATTAAATCATGAAATGAATCATGAATCATGAATTAAATCATAAATCATTATTAATGAATTGAATCATGAATCATGAACTAAATCATGAATCAAAAATCATGAATCATGAATCAAATCATGAATCATGACTTGAATCATGAATCATGAATCAAGAATTGAATCATGAATCATGAGTCATGAATTATGAATTGAATCATGAATCATGAAACGAATCATGAATCATGAATTGAATCATGAATTTAATCATGATTTATGAATCGAATCAAGAATCATGAATCGAATCATGAATCATGAATTGAATCATGAATCATGAATCATGAATGGAATCATGAATCATGAATCGAATCATGAATCGAATCATGAATCATGAATTGAATCATGAATTGAATCATGAATCATGAATCATGAATTGAATCATGAATCATGAATCATGAATTGAATCATGAATCATGAAATAAATCATGAATTGAATCATGAATTAAATCATGAATCATGAATTGAATCATGATTCATGAATTGAATCATAAAATAAATCATGAATTGAATCATGAATTGAATCATGAATCATGAATTGAATCATGAATCATGAATCATGAATTGAATCATGAATCATGAATCATGAATCATGAATTGAATCATTAATCATGGATTGAATCATGAATTGAATCATGAATCATGAATCATGAATTGAATCATGAATCATGAATCATGAATCATGAATTGAATCATTAATCATGGATTGAATCATGAATCATGAATCATGAATTAAATCATGAATCAAATCATGAATCATGAATCATGAATTGAATCATGAATCATGAATCATGAATTGAATCATGAATCATGAATCATGAATTATGAATTGAATCATGAATCATGAAACGAATCATGAATCATGAATTGAATCATGAATTGAATCATAATTTATGAATCGAATCATGAATCATGAATCGAATCATGAATCATGAATCATGAATTGAATCATGAATCATGAATTATGAATGGAATCATGAATCATGAATCGAATCATGAATCATGAATTGAATCATGAATCATGAATCGAATCATGAATCATGAATTGAATCATGAATCATGAATCGAATCATGAATTGAATCATGAATCATGAATCATGAAATGAATCATGAATCATGAATCGAATCATGAATTATGAATCTAATCATGAATCATGAATTGAATCATGAATCATGAATTATGAATCTAATCATGAATCATGAATCATGAATTGAAACATGAATCATGAATCATGAATCATAAATCATAATTCATGAATCGAATCATGAATCATTAATCATGATTTGAATCATAAATCATGAATCGAATCATGAATCAAGAATTAAATCATGAATCGTGAATCATGAATTGAATCATGAATTGAATCATGAATCATGAACTAAATCATGAATTGAATCATGAATCATGAACTAAATCATGAATCAAGAATCATGAATCATGAATCAAATCATTAATCATAAATCATGAATTGAATCATGAATCATGAATCATGAATTGAATCATGAATCATGAATCATGAATCGAATCATGAATCATAAATTGAATCATGAATCAAGAATTGAATCATGAATCGTGAATCATGAATTGAATCATGAATCATGAATTGAATCATGAATTGAATCATGAATCATAAATTGAATCATGAATTGAATCATGTATCATGAACTAAATCATGAATCAAGAATCATGAATCATTAATCAAATCATTAATCATGAATCATGAATTGAATCATGAATCATGAATCATGAATTGAATCATGAATCATGAATCATGAATTGAATCATGAATCATAAATTGAATCATGAATTAAATCATGAATCATGAATCATGAAATGAATCATGAATCATGAATCGAATCATGAATTATGAATCTAATCATGAATCATGAATTGATCATGAATCATGAATTATGAATCTAATAATGAATCATGAATCATGAATTGAATCATGAATCATGAATCATGAATCATAAATCATGAATCATGAATCGAATCATGAATCATGAATCGAATCATGAATCATGAATCATGAATTGAATCATAAATCATGAATCAAATCATGAATCAGGAATTAAATCATGAATCATGAATCATGAATCATGAATCAAATCATAAATCATGAATCATGAATTGAATCATGAATCATGAACTGAATCATAATTTGAATCATGAATCATGAATCATGAAATGAATCATGAATCATGAAATGAATCATGAATCGAATCATAAATCATAAATCGAATCATGAATCATGAATTAAATCATGAATCATGACTTGATGATGCATGAAATGAATCATGAATTGAATCATGAATCATGAATCGAATCATGAATCATGAATCGAATCATGAATCATGAATCGAATCATGAATCATGAATCGAATGATGAATCATGAATCGAATCATGAATTATGAATCATGAATCATGAATCATGAATCAAATCATGAATCATGAATTGAATCATGAATCATGAATTGAATCATGAATTGAATCATGAATCGTGAATCATGAAATGAATCATGAATTAAATCATGAAATGAATCATGAATCATTAATTGAATCATAAATCATTAATCATGAATTGAAACATGAATCATGAACTAAATCATGAATCAAGAATCATAAATCATGAATCAAATCATGAATCAGGAATTAAATCATGAATCATGAATCATGAATCATGAATCATGAATCAAATCATGAATCATGAATTGAATCATGAATCATGAACTGAATCATAATTTGAATCATGAATCATGAATCATGAAATGAATCATGAATCATGAATCGAATCATGAATTATGAATCATGAATCATGAATCATGAATCAAATCATGAATCATGAATCAAATCATGAATCATGAATCATGAATTGAATCATGAATCATGAATTGAATCATGAATCATGAATTGAATCATGAATTGAATCATGAATCGTGAATCATGAAATGAATCATGAATTAAATCATGAAATGAATCATGAATCATGAATTGAATCATAAATCATTAATCATGAATTGAATCATGAATCATGAACTAAATCATGAATCAAGAATCATGAATCATGAATCAAATCATGAATCATGAATTGAATCATGAATCATGAACTAAATCATGAATCAAGAATCATGAATCATGAATTAAATCATGAATCATGAATTGAATCATGAATCATGAATCATGAATTGAATCATGAATCATGAGTCATGAATCATGAATTGAATCATGAATTTAATCATAATTTATGAATCGAATCATGAATCATGAATCATGAATCATGAATGGAATCATGAATCATGAATTGAATCATGACTCTTGAATCGAATCATGAATCATGAATCGAATCATGAATCATAATTTGAATCATGAATCATGAATTGAATCATGAATCAAGAATCATGAATTGAATCATGAATCATGAAATAAATCATGAATTGAATCATGAATCATGAAATAAATCATGAATTGAATCATGAATTGAATCATGAATCATGAATTGAATCATGCATCATAAATTGAATCATGAATCATGAATTGAATCATGAATCATGAATCATGAATTGAATCATGTATCATGAATTGAATCATGAATCATGAATTAAATCATGAATCAAATCATGAATCATGAATTGAATCATCAATCATAAATTGAATCATGAATTGAATCATGAATCGTGAATCATGAATTGAATCATAAATCATGAATTGAATCATGAATTGAATCATGAATCATGAACTAAATCATGAATCAAGAATCATGAATCATCAATCAAATCATGAATCATGAATTGAATCATGAATCATGAATTGAATCATGAATCGTAAATCATGAAATGAATCATGAATTAAATCATGAAATGAATCATGAATCATGAATTGAATCATAAATCATTAATCATGAATTGAATCATGAATCATGAACTAAATCATGAATCAAGAATCATGAATCATGAATCAAATCATGAATCATGAATTGAATCATGAATCATGAATCATGAATTGAATCATGAATCAAGAGTCATGAATTATGAATTGAATCATGAATCATGAAACGAATCATGAATCATGAATTGAATCATGAATTTAATCATGATTTATGAATCGAATCATGAATCATGAATCGAATCATGAATCATGAATCATGAATTGAATCATGAATCATGAATCATGAATGGAATCATGAATCATGAATGGAATCATGAATCATGAATGGAATCATGAATCATGAATTGAATCATGAATTGAATAATTAATCATGAAATGAATCATGAATCATGAATTGAATCATGACTCATGAATTGAATCATGAATCATGAATCGAATCATGAATCATAATTTGAATCATGAATCATGAATTGAATCATTAATCATGAATCATGAAATAAATCATGAATTGAATCATGAATTGAATCATGAATCATGAAATAAATCATGAATTGAATCATGAATCATGAATTGAATCATGCATCATGAATTGAATCATGAATCATGAATTAAATCATGAATTGAATCATGAATCATGAATTAAATCATTAAATCAAATCATGAATCATGAATTGAATCATCAATCATAAATTGAATCATGAATTGAATCATGAGTCGTGAATCATGAATTGAATCATAAATCATGAATTGAATCATGAATTGAATCATGAATCATGAACTAAATCATGAATCATGAAACGAATCATGAATCATGAATTGAATCATGAATTGAATCATAATTTATGAATCGAATCATGAATCATGAATCGAATCATGAATCATGAATCATGAATTGAATCATGAATCATGAATTATGAATGGAATCATGAATCATGAATCGAATCATGAATCATGAATCGAATCATGAATCATGAATCGAATCATGAATCATGAATTGAATCATGAATCATGAATCGAATCATGAATTGAATCATGAATCATGAATCATGAATCGAATCATGAATTATGAATCTAATCATGAATCATGAATTGAATCATGAATCATGAATTATGAATCTAATCATGAATCATGAATTGAATCATGAATCATGAATTATGAATCTAATCATGAATCATGAATCATGAATTGAAACATGAATCATGAATCATGAATCATAAATCATAATTCATGAATCGAATCATGAATCATTAATCATGATTTGAATCATAAATTATGAATCGAATCATGAATCAAGAATTGAATCATGAATCGTGAATCATGAATGGAATCATGAATCATGAATTGAATCATAAATTGAATCATGAATCATGAACTAAATCATGAATCATGAATCTTGAATCAAATCATTAATCATGAATCATGAAATGAATCATGAATCATGAATCATGAATTGAATCATGAATCATGAATCATGAATCGAATCATGAATCATAAATTGAATCATGAATTAAATCATGAATCATGAATCATGAAATGAATCATGAATCATGAATCGAATCATGAATTATGAATCTAATCATGAATCATGAATTGAATCATGAATCATGAATTATGAATCTAATCATGAATCATGAATCATGAATTGAATCATGAATCATGAATCATGAATCATAAATCATGAATCATGAATCGAATCATGAATCAAATCATGAATCATGAATCAAATCATGAATCAAGAATCATGTATTGAATCATGAATCATGAACTGAATCATAATTTGAATCATGAATCATGAAATAAATCATGATTAATGAAATGAATCATTAAACGAATCATAAATCATAAATCGAATCATGAATCATGAATTGAATCATAAATCATGAATCGAATCATGATTAATGAATTGAATCATGAATTATGAATCATGAATCATGAATCATGACTCAAATCATGAATCATGAATCATGAATTGAATCATGAATCATGAATTGAATCATGAATTAAATCATGAATCGTGAATCATGAAATGAATCATGAATTAAATCATGAAATGAATCATGAATCATGAATTAAATCATAAATCATTATTAATGAATTGAATCATGAATCATGAACTAAATCATGAATCAAAAATCATGAATCATGAATCAAATCATGAATCATGACTTGAATCATGAATCATGAATCAAGAATTGAATCATGAATCATGAGTCATGAATTATGAATTGAATCATGAATCATGAAACGAATCATGAATCATGAATTGAATCATGAATTTAATCATGATTTATGAATCGAATCAAGAATCATGAATCGAATCATGAATCATGAATTGAATCATGAATCATGAATCATGAATGGAATCATGAATCATGAATCGAATCATGAATCGAATCATGAATCATGAATTGAATCATGAATTGAATCATGAATCATGAATCATGAATTGAATCATGAATCATGAATCATGAATTGAATCATGAATCATGAAATAAATCATGAATTGAATCATGAATTAAATCATGAATCATGAATTGAATCATGATTCATGAATTGAATCATAAAATAAATCATGAATTGAATCATGAATTGAATCATGAATCATGAATTGAATCATGAATCATGAATCATGAATTGAATCATGAATCATGAATCATGAATCATGAATTGAATCATTAATCATGGATTGAATCATGAATTGAATCATGAATCATGAATCATGAATTGAATCATGAATCATGAATCATGAATCATGAATTGAATCATTAATCATGGATTGAATCATGAATCATGAATCATGAATTAAATCATGAATCAAATCATGAATCATGAATCATGAATTGAATCATGAATCATGAATCATGAATTGAATCATGAATCATGAATCATGAATTATGAATTGAATCATGAATCATGAAACGAATCATGAATCATGAATTGAATCATGAATTGAATCATAATTTATGAATCGAATCATGAATCATGAATCGAATCATGAATCATGAATCATGAATTGAATCATGAATCATGAATTATGAATGGAATCATGAATCATGAATCGAATCATGAATCATTAATTGAATCATGAATCATGAATCGAATCATGAATCATGAATTGAATCATGAATCATGAATCGAATCATGAATTGAATCATGAATCATGAATCATGAAATGAATCATGAATCATGAATCGAATCATGAATTATGAATCTAATCATGAATCATGAATTGAATCATGAATCATGAATTATGAATCTAATCATGAATCATGAATCATGAATTGAAACATGAATCATGAATCATGAATCATAAATCATAATTCATGAATCGAATCATGAATCATTAATCATGATTTGAATCATAAATCATGAATCGAATCATGAATCAAGAATTAAATCATGAATCGTGAATCATGAATTGAATCATGAATTGAATCATGAATCATGAACTAAATCATGAATTGAATCATGAATCATGAACTAAATCATGAATCAAGAATCATGAATCATGAATCAAATCATTAATCATAAATCATGAATTGAATCATGAATCATGAATCATGAATTGAATCATGAATCATGAATCATGAATCGAATCATGAATCATAAATTGAATCATGAATCAAGAATTGAATCATGAATCGTGAATCATGAATTGAATCATGAATCATGAATTGAATCATGAATTGAATCATGAATCATAAATTGAATCATGAATTGAATCATGAATCATGAACTAAATCATGAATCAAGAATCATGAATCATTAATCAAATCATTAATCATGAATCATGAATTGAATCATGAATCATGAATCATGAATTGAATCATGAATCATGAATCATGAATTGAATCATGAATCATAAATTGAATCATGAATTAAATCATGAATCATGAATCATGAAATGAATCATGAATCATGAATCGAATCATGAATTATGAATCTAATCATGAATCATGAATTGATCATGAATCATGAATTATGAATCTAATAATGAATCATGAATCATGAATTGAATCATGAATCATGAATCATGAATCATAAATCATGAATCATGAATCGAATCATGAATCATGAATCGAATCATGAATCATGAATCATGAATTGAATCATAAATCATGAATCAAATCATGAATCAGGAATTAAATCATGAATCATGAATCATGAATCATGAATCATGAATCAAATCATAAATCATGAATCATGAATTGAATCATGAATCATGAACTGAATCATAATTTGAATCATGAATCATGAATCATGAAATGAATCATGAATCATGAAATGAATCATGAATCGAATCATAAATCATAAATCGAATCATGAATCATGAATTAAATCATGAATCATGACTTGATGATGCATGAAATGAATCATGAATTGAATCATGAATCATGAATCGAATCATGAATCATGAATCGAATCATGAATCATGAATCGAATCATGAATCATGAATCGAATGATGAATCATGAATCGAATCATGAATTATGAATCATGAATCATGAATCATGAATCAAATCATGAATCATGAATTGAATCATGAATCATGAATTGAATCATGAATTGAATCATGAATCGTGAATCATGAAATGAATCATGAATTAAATCATGAAATGAATCATGAATCATTAATTGAATCATAAATCATTAATCATGAATTGAAACATGAATCATGAACTAAATCATGAATCAAGAATCATAAATCATGAATCAAATCATGAATCAGGAATTAAATCATGAATCATGAATCATGAATCATGAATCATGAATCAAATCATGAATCATGAATTGAATCATGAATCATGAACTGAATCATAATTTGAATCATGAATCATGAATCATGAAATGAATCATGAATCATGAATCGAATCATGAATTATGAATCATGAATCATGAATCATGAATCAAATCATGAATCATGAATCATGAATTGAATCATGAATCATGAATTGAATCATGAATCATGAATTGAATCATGAATTGAATCATGAATCGTGAATCATGAAATGAATCATGAATTAAATCATGAAATGAATCATGAATCATGAATTGAATCATAAATCATTAATCATGAATTGAATCATGAATCATGAACTAAATCATGAATCAAGAATCATGAATCATGAATCAAATCATGAATCATGAATTGAATCATGAATCATGAACTAAATCATGAATCAAGAATCATGAATCATGAATTAAATCATGAATCATGAATTGAATCATGAATCATGAATCATGAATCATGAATCATGAATTGAATCATGAATCATGAGTCATGAATCATGAATTGAATCATGAATTTAATCATAATTTATGAATCAAATCATGAATCATGAATCATGAATCATGAATGGAATCATGAATCATGAATGGAATCATGAATCATGAATTGAATCATGACTCTTGAATCGAATCATGAATCATGAATCGAATCATGAATCATAATTTGAATCATGAATCATGAATTGAATCATGAATCAAGAATCATGAATTGAATCATGAATCATGAAATAAATCATGAATTGAATCATGAATCATGAAATAAATCATGAATTGAATCATGAATTGAATCATGAATCATGAATTGAATCATGCATCATAAATTGAATCATGAATCATGAATTGAATCATGAATCATGAATCATGAATTGAATCATGTATCATGAATTGAATCATGAATCATGAATTAAATCATGAATCAAATCATGAATCATGAATTGAATCATCAATCATAAATTGAATCATGAATTGAATCATGAATCGTGAATCATGAATTGAATCATAAATCATGAATTGAATCATGAATTGAATCATGAATCATGAACTAAATCATGAATCAAGAATCATGAATCATCAATCAAATCATGAATCATGAATTGAATCATGAATCATGAATTGAATCATGAATCGTAAATCATGAAATGAATCATGAATTAAATCATGAAATGAATCATGAATCATGAATTGAATCATAAATCATTAATCATGAATTGAATCATGAATCATGAACTAAATCATGAATCAAGAATCATGAATCATGAATCAAATCATGAATCATGAATTGAATCATGAATCATGAATCATGAATCATGAATCATGAATTGAATCATGAATCAAGAGTCATGAATTATGAATTGAATCATGAATCATGAAACGAATCATGAATCATGAATTGAATCATGAATTTAATCATGATTTATGAATCGAATCATGAATCATGAATCGAATCATGAATCATGAATCATGAATTGAATCATGAATCATGAATCATGAATGGAATCATGAATCATGAATGGAATCATGAATCATGAATGGAATCATGAATCATGAATTGAATCATGAATTGAATAATTAATCATGAAATTAATCATGAATCATGAATTGAATCATGACTCATGAATTGAATCATGAATCATGAATCGAATCATGAATCATAATTTGAATCATGAATCATGAATTGAATCATGAATCATGAATCATGAAATAAATCATGAATTGAATCATGAATTGAATCATGAATCATGAAATAAATCATGAATTGAATCATGAATTGAATCATGAATCATAAATTGAATCATGCATCATGAATTGAATCATGAATCATGAATTAAATCATGAATTGAATCATGAATCATGAATTAAATCATTAAATCAAATCATGAATCATGAATTGAATCATCAATCATAAATTGAATCATGAATTGAATCATGAGTCGTGAATCATGAATTGAATCATAAATCATGAATTGAATCATGAATTGAATCATGAATCATGAACTAAATCATGAATCATGAAACGAATCATGAATCATGAATTGAATCATGAATTGAATCATAATTTATGAATCGAATCATGAATCATGAATCGAATCATGAATCATGAATCATGAATTGAATCATGAATCATGAATTTTGAATGGAATCATGAATCATGAATCGAATCATGAATCATGAATCGAATCATGAATCATGAATCGAATCATAAATCATGAATTGAATCATGAATCATGAATCGAATCATGAATTGAATCATGAATCATGAATCATGAAATGAATCATGAATCATGAATCGAATCATGAATTATGAATCTAATCATGAATCATGAATTGAATCATGAATTATGAATCTAATCATGAATCATGAATCATGAATTGAAACATGAATCATGAATCATGAATCAAAAATCATAATTCATGAATCGAATCATGAATCATTAATCATGATTTGAATCATAAATCATGAATCGAATCATGAATCAAGAATTGAATCATGAATCGTGAATCATGAATTGAATCATGAATCATGAATTGAATCATGAATTTAATCATGAATCATGAACTAAATCATGAATCATGAATCATGAATCAAATCATTAATCATGAATCATGAATTGAATCATGAATCATGAATCATGAATTGAATCATGAATCATGAATCATGAATCGAATCATGAATCATAAATTGAATCATGAATTAAATCATGAATCATGAATCATGAAATGAATCATGAATCATGAATCGAATCATGAATTATGAATCTAATCATGAATCATGAATTGAATCATGAATCATGAATTATGAATCTAATCATGAATCATGAATCATGAATTGAATCATGAATCATGAATCATGAATCATAAATCATGAATCATGAATCGAATCATGAATCAAATCATGAATCATGAATCAAATCATGAATCAAGAATCATGTATTGAATCATGAATCATGAACTGAATCATAATTTGACTCATGAATCATGAATCAAATCATGAATCATGAATCATGAGTCAAATCATGAATCATGAATCATGAATTGAATCATGAATCATGAATTGAATCATGAATTAAATCATGAATCGTGAATCATGAAATGAATCATAAATTAAATCATGAAATGAATCATGAATCATGAATTAAATCATAAATCATTATTAATGAATTGAATCATGAATCATGAACTAAATCATGAATCAAGAATCATGAATCATGAATCAAATCATGAATCATGACTTGAATCATGAATCAAGAATTGAATCATGAATCATGAGTCATGAATTATGAATTGAATCATGAATCATGAAACGAATCATGAATCATAATTTGAATCATGAATTTAATCATGATTTATGAATCAAATCAAGAATCATGAATCGAATCATGAATCATGAATCATGAATTGAATCATGAATCATGAATCATGAATGGAATCATGAATCATGAATCGAATCATGAATCGAATCATGAATCATGAATTGAATCATGAATTGAATCATGAATCATGAATCGAATCATAAATCATAAATCGAATCATGAATCATGAATTGAATCATGAATCATGACTTGATGATGCATGAAATGAATCATGAATTGAATCATGAATCATGAATCGAATCATGAATCATGAATCGAATCATGAATCATGAATCGAATCATGAATTATGAATCATGAATCATGAATCATGAATCAAATCATGAATCATGAATCATGAATTGAATCATGAATCATGAATTGAATCATGAATTGAATCATGAATCGTGAATCATGAAATGAATCATGAATTAAATCATGAAATGAATCATGAATCATGAATTGAATCATAAATCATTAATCATGAATTGAAACATGAATCATGAACTAAATCATGAATCAAGAATCATAAATCATGAATCAAATCATGAATCAGGAATTAAATCATGAATCATGAATCATGAATCATGAATAATGAATCAAATCATGAATCATGAATTGAATCATGAATCATGAACTGAATCATAATTTGAATCATGAATCATGAATCATGAAATGAATCATGAATCATGAATCGAATCATGAATTATGAATCATGAATCATGAATCATGAATCAAATCATGAATCATGAATTGAATCATGAATCATGAATTGAATCATGAATTGAATCATGAATCGTGAATCATGAAATGAATCATGAATTAAATCATAAAATGAATCATGAATCATGAATTGAATCATAAATCATTAATCATGAATTGAATCATGAATCATGAACTAAATCATGAATCAAGAATCATGAATCATGAATTAAATCATGAATCATGAATCATGAATCATGAATCATGAATCATGAATCATGAATTGAATCATGAATCATGAGTCATGAATCATGAATTGAATCATGAATTTAATCATAATTTATGAATCGAATCATGAATCATGAATCATGAATCATGAATGGAATCATGAATCATGAATGGAATCATGAATCATGAATTGAATCATGAATCATGAATTGAATCATGAATTGAATAATGAATCATGAAATGAATCATGAATCATGAATTGAATCATGACTCTTGAATCGAATCATGAATCATGAATCGAATCATGAATCATAATTTGAATCATGAATCATGAATTGAATCATGAATCAAGAATCATGAATTGAATCATGAATCATGAAATAAATCATGAATTGAATCATGAATCATGAAATAAATCATGAATTGAATCATGCATCATGAATTGAATCATGAATCATGAATTGAATCATGAATCATGAATCATGAATTCAATCATGTATCATGAATTGAATCATGAATCATGAATTAAATCATGAATCAAATCATGAATCATGAATTGAATCATCAATCATTAATTGAATCATGAATTGAATCATGAATCGTAAATCATGAAATGAATCATGAATTAAATCATGAAATGAATCATGAATCATGAATTGAATCATAAATCATTAATCATGAATTGAATCATGAATCATGAACTAAATCATGAATCAAGAATCATGAATCAAATCATGAATCATGAATTGAATCATGAATCAAGAGTCATGAATTATGAATTGAATCATGAATCATGAAACGAATCATGAATCATGAATTGAATCATGAATTTAATCATGATTTATGAATCGAATCATGAATCATGAATCGAATCATGAATCATGAATCATGAATTGAATCATGAATCATGAATCATGAATGGAATCATGAATCATGAATGGAATCATGAATCATGAATCGAATCATGAATCATGAATTGAATAATTAATCATGAAATGAATCATGAATCATGAATTGAATCATGACTCATGAATTGAATCATGAATCATGAATCGAATCATGAATCATAATTTGAATCATGAATCATGAATTGAATCATGAATCATGAAATAAATCATGAATTGAATCATGAATTGAATCATGAATCATGAAATAAATCATGAATTGAATCATGAATTGAATCATGAATCATGAATTGAATCATGCATCATGAATTGAATCATGAATCATGAATTAAATCATGAATTGAATCATGAATCATGAATTAAATCATTAAATCAAATCATGAATCATGAATTGAATCATCAATCATAAATTGAATCATGAATTGAATCATAAATCATGAATTGAATCATGAATTGAATCATGAATCATGAACTAAATCATGAATCATGAAACGAATCATGAATCATGAAACGAATCATGAATCATGAATTGAATCATGAATTGAATCATAATTTATGAATCGAATCATGACTCATGAATCGAATCATGAATCATGAATCATGAATCGAATCATGAATCATGAATTTTGAATGGAATCATGAATCATGAATCGAATCATGAATCATGAATCGAATCATGAATCATGAATCGAATCATGAATCATGAATCGAATCATGAATCATGAATCGAATCATGAATCATGAATTGAATCATGAATCATGAATCGAATCATGAATCGAATCATGAATTGAATCATGAATCATGAAATGAATCATGAATCATGAATCGAATCATGAATTATGAATCTAATCATGAATCATGAATTGAATCATGAATCATGAATTATGAATCTAATCATGAATCATGAATCATGAATTGAAACATGAATCATGAATCATGAATCAAAAATCATAATTCAGGAATCGAATCATGAATCATTAATCATGATTTGAATCATAAATCATGAATCGAATCATGAATCAAGAATTGAATCATGAATCGTGAATCATGAATTGAATCATGAATCATGAATTGAATCATGAATTGAATCATGAATCATGAACTAAATCATGAATCATGAATCATGAATCAAATCATTAATCATGAATCATGAATTGAATCATGAATCATGAATCATGAATTGAATCATGAATCATGAATCATGAATCGAATCATGAATCATAAATTGAATCATGAATTAAATCATGAATCATGAATCATGAAATGAATCATGAATCATAAATCGAATCATGAATTATGAATCTAATCATGAATCATGAATTGAATCATGAATCATGAATTATGAATCTAATCATGAATCATGAATCATGAATTGAATCATGAATCATGAATCATGAATCATGAATCATAAATCATGAATCATGAATCGAATCATGAAGCAAATCATGAATCATGAATCAAATCATGAATCAAGAATCATGTATTGAATCATGAATCATGAACTGAATCATAATTTGACTCATGAATCATGAATCAAATCATGAATCATGAATTGAATCATGAATCATGAATTGAATCATGAATTAAATCATGAATCGTGAATCATGAAATGAATCATGAATTAAATCATGAAATGAATCATGAATCATGAATTAAATCATAAGTCATTATTAATGAATTGAATCATGAATCATGAACTAAATCATGAATCATGAATCATGAATCAAATCATGAATCATGACTTGAATCTTGAATCATGAATCAAGAATTGAATCATGAATCATGAGTCATGAATTATGAATTGAATCATGAATCATGAAACGAATCATGAATCATGAATTGAATTATGAATTTACTCATGATTTATGAATCGAATCAAGAATCATGAATCGAATCATGAATCATGAATCATGAATTGAATCATGAATCATGAATCATGAATGGAATCATGAATCATGAATCGAATCATGAATCGAATCATGAATTGAATCATGAATCATGAAATAAATCATGAATTGAATCATGAATTAAATCATGAATCATGAATTGAATCATGAAATAAATCATGAATTGAATCATGAATTGAATCATGAATCATGAATTGAATCATGAATCATGAATCATGAATTGAATCATGAATCATGAATCATGAATTGAATCATGAATCATGAAAAAAATCATGAATTGAATCATGAATTGAATCATGAATCATGAAATAAATCATGAATTGAATCATGAATTAAATCATGATTTATGAATCGAATCAAGAATCATGAATCGAATCATGAATCATGAATCATGAATTGAATCATGAATCATAAATCATGAATTGAATCATGAATCATGAAAAAAATCATGAATTGAATCATGAATTGAATCATGAATCATGAAATAAATCATGAATTGAATCATGAATTAAATCATGAATCATGAATTGAATCATGATTCATGAATTGAATCATGAATTAAATCATGAATTGAATCATGAATTGAATCATGAATCATGAATTGAATCATGAATCATGAATCATGAATTGAATCAAGAATCATGAATCATGAATCATGAATTGAATCATGAATCATGGATTGAATCATGAATCATGAATCATGAATTAAATCATGAATCAAATCATGAATCATGAATCATGAATTGAATCATGAATCATGAATCATGAATTATGAATTGAATCATGAATCATGAAACGAATCATGAATCATGAATTGAATCATGAATTGAATCATAATTTATGAATCGAATCATGAATCATGAATCGAATCATGAATCATGAATCATGAATTGAATCATGAATCATGAATCATGAATCAAATCATGAATCATGAATTGAATCATGAATCATGAATCATGATTCATGAATCATGAATTAAATCATGAATCAAGAGTCATGAATTATGAATTGAATCATGAATCATGAAACGAATCATGAATCATGAATTGAATCATGAATTTAATCATGATTTATGAATCGAATCATGAATCATGAATCGAATCATGAATCATGAATCATGAATTGAATCATGAATCATGAATCATGAATGGAATCATGAATCATGAATGGAATCATGAATCATGAATGGAATCATGAATCATGAATTGAATCATGAATTGAATAATTAATCATGAAATGAATCATGAATCATGAATTGAATCATGACTCATGAATTGAATCATGAATCATGAATCGAATCATGAATCATAATTTGAATCATGAATCATGAATTGAATCATTAATCATGAATCATGAAATAAATCATGAATTGAATCATGAATTGAATCATGAATCATGAAATAAATCATGAATTGAATCATGAATCATGAATTGAATCATGCATCATGAATTGAATCATGAATCATGAATTAAATCATGAATTGAATCATGAATCATGAATTAAATCATTAAATCAAATCATGAATCATGAATTGAATCATCAATCATAAATTGAATCATGAATTGAATCATGAGTCGTGAATCATGAATTGAATCATAAATCATGAATTGAATCATGAATTGAATCATGAATCATGAACTAAATCATGAATCATGAAACGAATCATGAATCATGAATTGAATCATGAATTGAATCATAATTTATGAATCGAATCATGAATCATGAATCGAATCATGAATCATGAATCATGAATTGAATCATGAATCATGAATTATGAATGGAATCATGAATCATGAATCGAATCATGAATCATGAATCGAATCATGAATCATGAATCGAATCATGAATCATTAATTGAATCATGAATCATGAATCGAATCATGAATTGAATCATGAATCATGAATCATGAAATGAATCATGAATCATGAATCGAATCATGAATTATGAATCTAATCATGAATCATGAATTGAATCATGAATCATGAATTATAAATCTAATCATGAATCATGAATTTAATCATGAATCATGAATTATGAATCTAATCATGAATCATGAATCATGAATTGAAACATGAATCATGAATCATGAATCATAAATCATAATTCATGAATCGAATCATGAATCATTAATCATGATTTGAATCATAAATCATGAATCGAATCATGAATCAAGAATTGAATCATGAATCGTGAATCATGAATGGAATCATGAATCATGAATTGAATCATAAATTGAATCATGAATCATGAACTAAATCATGAATCATGAATCATGAATCAAATCATTAATCATGAATCATGAAATGAATCATGAATCATGAATCATGAATTGAATCATGAATCATGAATCATGAATCGAATCATGAATCATAAATTGAATCATGAATTAAATCATGAATCATGAATCATGAAATGAATCATGAATCATGAATCGAATCATGAATTATGAATCTAATCATGAATCATGAATTGAATCATGAATCATGAATTATGAATCTAATCATGAATCATGAATCATGAATTGAATCATGAATCATGAATCATGAATCATAAATCATGAATCATGAATCGAATCATGAATCAAATCATGAATCATGAATCAAATCATGAATCAAGAATCATGTATTGAATCATGAATCATGAACTGAATCATAATTTGAATCATGAATCATGAAATAAATCATGAATAATGAAATGAATCATTAAACGAATCATAAATCATAAATCGAATCATGAATCATGAATTGAATCATAAATCATGAATCGAATCATGATTAATGAATTGAATCATGAATTATGAATCATGAATCATGAATCATGACTCAAATCATGAATCATGAATCATGAATTGAATCATGAATCATGAATTGAATCATGAATTAAATCATGAATCGTGAATCATGAAATGAATCATGAATTAAATCATGAAATGAATCATGAATCATGAATTAAATCATAAATCATTATTAATGAATTGAATCATGAATCATGAACTAAATCATGAATCAAAAATCATGAATCATGAATCAAATCATGAATCATGACTTGAATCATGAATCATGAATCAAGAATTGAATCATGAATCATGAGTCATGAATTATGAATTGAATCATGAATCATGAAACGAATCATGAATCATGAATTGAATCATGAATTTAATCATGATTTATGAATCGAATCAAGAATCATGAATCGAATCATGAATCATGAATTGAATCATGAATCATGAATCATGAATGGAATCATGAATCATGAATCGAATCATGAATCGAATCATGAATCATGAATTGAATCATGAATTGAATCATGAATCATGAATCATGAATTGAATCATGAATCATGAATTGAATCATGAATCATGAAATAAATCATGAATTGAATCATGAATTAAATCATGAATCATGAATTGAATCATGATTCATGAATTAAATCATAAAATAAATCATGAATTGAATCATGAATTGAATCATGAATCATGAATTGAATCATGAATCATGAATCATGAATTGAATCATGAATCATGAATCATGAATCATGAATTGAATCATTAATCATGGATTGAATCATGAATCATGAATCATGAATTAAATCATGAATCAAATCATGAATCATGAATCATGAATTGAATCATGAATCATGAATCATGAATTGAATCATGAATCATGAATCATGAATTATGAATTGAATCATGAATCATGAAACGAATCATGAATCATGAATTGAATCATGAATTGAATCATAATTTATGAATCGAATCATGAATCATGAATCGAATCATGAATCATGAATCATGAATTGAATCATGAATCATGAATTATGAATGGAATCATGAATCATGAATCGAATCATGAATCATGAATTGAATCATGAATCATGAATCGAATCATGAATCATGAATTGAATCATGAATCATGAATCGAATCATGAATTGAATCATGAATCATGAATCATGAAATGAATCATGAATCATGAATCGAATCATGAATTATGAATCTAATCATGAATCATGAATTGAATCATGAATCATGAATTATGAATCTAATCATGAATCATGAATCATGAATTGAAACATGAATCATGAATCATGAATCATAAATCATAATTCATGAATCGAATCATGAATCATTAATCATGATTTGAATCATAAATCATGAATCGAATCATGAATCAAGAATTAAATCATGAATCATGAATCATGAATCAAATCATGAATCATGAATTGAATCATGAATTGAATCATGAATCATGAACTAAATCATGAATTGAATCATGAATCATGAACTAAATCATGAATCAAGAATCATGAATCATGAATCAAATCATTAATCATAAATCATGAATTGAATCATGAATCATGAATCATGAATTGAATCATGAATCATGAATCGAATCATGAATCATAAATTGAATCATGAATCAAGAATTGAATCATGAATCGTGAATCATGAATTGAATCATGAATCATGAATTGAATCATGAATTGAATCATGAATCATAAATTGAATCATGAATTGAATCATGAATCATGAACTAAATCATGAATCAAGAATCATGAATCATTAATCAAATCATTAATCATGAATCATGAATTGAATCATGAATCATGAATCATGAATTGAATCATGAATCATGAATCATGAATTGAATCATGAATCATAAATTGAATCATGAATTAAATCATGAATCATGAATCATGAAATGAATCATGAATCATGAATCGAATCATGAATTATGAATCTAATCATGAATCATGAATTGATCATGAATCATGAATTATGAATCTAATAATGAATCATGAATCATGAATTGAATCATGAATCATGAATCATGAATCATAAATCATGAATCATGAATCGAATCATGAATCATGAATCGAATCATGAATCATGAATCATGAATTGAATCATAAATCATGAATCAAATCATGAATCAGGAATTAAATCATGAATCATGAATCATGAATCATGAATCATGAATCAAATCATAAATCATGAATCATGAATTGAATCATGAATCATGAACTGAATCATAATTTGAATTATGAATCATGAATCATGAAATGAATCATGAATCATGAAATGAATCATGAATCATGAAATGAATCATGAATCGAATCATAAATCATAAATCGAATCATGAATCATGAATTAAATCATGAATCATGACTTGATGATGCATGAAATGAATCATGAATTGAATCATGAATCATGAATCGAATCATGAATCATGAATCGAATCATGAATCATGAATCGAATCATGAATCATGAATCGAATGATGAATCATGAATCGAATCATGAATTATGATTCATGAATCATGAATCATGAATCAAATCATGAATCATGAATTGAATCATGAATCATGAATTGAATCATGAATTGAATCATGAATCGTGAATCATGAAATGAATCATGAATTAAATCATGAAATGAATCATGAATCAATAATTGAATCATAAATCATTAATCATGAATTGAAACATGAATCATGAACTAAATCATGAATCAAGAATCATAAATCATGAATCAAATCATGAATCAGGAATTAAATCATGAATCATGAATCATGAATCATGAATCATGAATCAAATCATGAATCATGAATTGAATCATGAATCATGAACTGAATCATAATTTGAATCATGAATCATGAATCATGAAATGAATCATGAATCATGAATCGAATCATGAATTATGAATCATGAATCATGAATCATGAATCAAATCATGAATCATGAATCATGAATTGAATCATGAATCATGAATTGAATCATGAATCATGAATTGAATCATGAATTGAATCATGAATCGTGAATCATGAATTAAATCATGAAATGAATCATGAATCATGAATTGAATCATAAATCATTAATCATGAATTGAATCATGAATCATGAACTAAATCATGAATCAAGAATTATGAATCATGAATCAAATCATGAATCATGAATTGAATCATGAATCATGAACTAAATCATGAATCAAGAATCATGAATCATGAATTAAATCATGAATCATGAATTGAATCATGAATCATGAATCATGAATCATGAATCATGAATTGAATCATGAATCATGAGTCATGAATCATGAATTGAATCATGAATTTAATCATAATTTATGAATCGAATCATGAATCATGAATCATGAATCATGAATGGAATCATGAATCATGAATGGAATCATGAATCATGAATTGAATCATGAATCATGAATTGAATCATGAATTGAATAATGAATCATGAAATGAATCATGAATCATGAATTGAATCATGACTCTTGAATCGAATCATGAATCATGAATCGAATCATGAATCATAATTTGAATCATGAATCATGAATTGAATCATGAATCATGAAATAAATCATGAATTGAATCATGAATCATGAAATAAATCATGAATTGAATCATGAATTGAATCATGAATCATGAATTGAATCATGCATCATGAATTGAATCATGAATCATGAATTGAATCATGAATCATGAATCATGAATTGAATCATGTATCATGAATTGAATCATGAATCATGAATTAAATCATGAATCAAATCATGAATCATGAATTGAATCATCAATCATAAATTGAATCATGAATTGAATCATGAATCGTGAATCATGAATTGAATCATAAATCATGAATTGAATCATGAATTGAATCATGAATCATGAACTAAATCATGAATCAAGAATCATGAATCATCAATCAAATCATGAATCATGAATTGAATCATGAATCATGAATTGAATTATGAATCGTAAATCATGAAATGAATCATGAATTAAATCATGAAATGAATCATGAATCATGAATTGAATCATAAATCATTAATCATGAATTGAATCATGAATCATGAACTAAATCATGAATCAAGAATCATGAATCATGAATCAAATCATGAATCATGAATTGAATCATGAATCATGAATCATGAATCATGAATCATGAATTGAATCATGAATCAAGAGTCATGAATTATGAATTGAATCATGAATCATGAAACGAATCATGAATCATGAATTGAATCATGAATTTAATCATGATTTATGAATCGAATCATGAATCATGAATCGAATCATGAATCATGAATCATGAATTGAATCATGAATCATGAATCATGAATGGAATCATGAATCATGAATGGAATCATGAATCATGAATCGAATCATGAATCATGAATTGAATCATGAATTGAATAATTAATCATGAAATTAATCATGAATCATGAATCGAATCATGAATCATAATTTGAATCATGAATCATGAATTGAATCATGAATCATGAATCATGAAATAAATCATGAATTGAATCATGAATTGAATCATGAATCATGAAATAAATCATGAATTGAATCATGAATTGAATCATGAATCATAAATTGAATCATGCATCATGAATTGAATCATGAATCATGAATTAAATCATGAATTGAATCATGAATCATGAATTAAATCATTAAATCAAATCATGAATCATGAATTGAATCATCAATCATAAATTGAATCATGAATTGAATCATGAGTCGTGAATCATGAATTGAATCATAAATCATGAATTGAATCATGAATTGAATCATGAATCATGAACTAAATCATGAATCATGAAACGAATCATGAATCATGAATTGAATCATGAATTGAATCATAATTTATGAATCGAATCATGAATCATGAATCGAATCATGAATCATGAATCATGAATTGAATCATGAATCATGAATTTTGAATGGAATCATGAATCGAATCATGAATCATGAATCGAATCATGAATCATGAATCGAATCATGAATCATGAATCGAATCATGAATCATGAATTGAATCATGAATCATGAATCGAATCATGAATTGAATCATGAATCATGAATCATGAAATGAATCATGAATCATGAATCGAATCATGAATTATGAATCTAATCATGAATCATGAATTGAATCATGAATTATGAATCTAATCATGAATCATGAATCATGAATTGAAACATGAATCATGAATCATGAATCAAAAATCATAATTCATGAATCGAATCATGAATCATTAATCATGATTTGAATCATAAATCATGAATCGAATCATGAATCAAGAATTGAATCATGAATCGTGAATCATGAATTGAATCATGAATCATGAATTGAATCATGAATTGAATCATGAATCATGAACTAAATCATGAATCATGAATCATGAATCAAATCATTAATCATGAATCATGAATTGAATCATGAATCATGAATCATGAATTGAATCATGAATCATGAATCATGAATCGAATCATGAATCATAAATTGAATCATGAATTAAATCATGAATCATGAATCATGAAATGAATCATGAATCATGAATCGAATCATGAATTATGAATCTAATCATGAATCATGAATTGAATCATGAATCATGAATTATGAATCTAATCATGAATCATGAATCATGAATTGAATCATGAATCATGAATCATGAATCATAAATCATGAATCATGAATCGAATCATGAATCAAATCATGAATCATGAATCAAATCATGAATCAAGAATCATGAATTGAATCATGAATCATGAATTGAATCATGAATTAAATCATGAATCGTGAATCATGAAATGAATCATAAATTAAATCATGAAATGAATCATGAATCATGAATTAAATCATAAATCATTATTAATGAATTGAATCATGAATCATGAACTAAATCATGAATCAAGAATCATGAATCATGAATCAAATCATGAATCATGACTTGAATCATGAATCATGAATCAAGAATTGAATCATGAATCATGAGTCATGAATTATGAATTGAATCATGAATCATGAAACGAATCATGAATCATAATTTGAATCATGAATTTAATCATGATTTATGAATCAAATCAAGAATCATGAATCGAATCATGAATCATGAATCATGAATTGAATCATGAATCATGAATCATGAATGGAATCATGAATCATGAATCGAATCATGAATCGAATCATGAATCATGAATTGAATCATGAATTGAATCATGAATCATGAATCATGAATTGAATCATGAATCATAAATCATGAATTGAATCATGAATCATGAAAAAAATCATGAATTGAATCATGAATTGAATCATGAATCATGAAATAAATCATGAATTGAATCATGAATTAAATCATGAATCATGAATTGAATCATGATTCATGAATTGAATCATGAAATAAATCATGAATTGAATCATGAATTGAATCATGAATCATGAATTGAATCATGAATCATGAATCATGAATTGAATCATGAATCATGAATCATGAATCATGAATTGAATCATGAATCATGGATTGAATCATGAATCATGAATCATGAATTAAATCATGAATCAAATCATGAATCATGAATCATGAATTGAATCATGAATCATGAATCATGAATTATGAATTGAATCATGAATCATGAAACGAATCATGAATCATGAATTGAATCATGAATTGAATCATAATTTATGAATCGAATCATGAATCATGAATCGAATCATGAATCATGAATCATGAATCATGAATTGAATCATGAATCATGAATCATGAATCAAATCATGAATCATGAATTGAATCATTAATCATGAATCATGAATCATGAATCATGAATTGAATCATGAATCAAGAGTCATGAATTATGAATTGAATCATGAATCATGAAATGAATCATGAATCATGAATTGAATCATGAATTTAATCATGATTTATGAATCGAATCATGAATCATAAATCGAATCATGAATCATGAATCATGAATTGAATCATGAATCATGAATCATGAATGGAATCACGAATCATGAATGGAATCATGAATCATGAATCGAATCATGAATCATGAATTGAATCATGAATTGAATAATTAATCATGAAATGAATCATGAATCATGAATTGAATCATGACTCATGAATTGAATCATTAATCATGAATCATGAAATAAATCATGAATTGAATCATGAATTGAATCATGAATCATGAAATAAATCATGAATTGAATCATGAATTGAATCATGAATCATGAATCGAATCATGCATCATGAATTGAATCATGAATCATGAATTGAATCATTAATCATGAATCATGAAATAAATCATGAATTGAATCATGAATTGAATCATGAATCATGAAATAAATCATGAATTGAATCATGAATTGAATCATGAATCATGAATTGAATCATGCATCATGAATTGAATCATGAATTAAATCATGAATTGAATCATGAATCATGAATTAAATCATTAAATCAAATCATGAATCATGAATTGAATCATCAATCATAAATTGAATCATGAATTGAATCATGAGTCGTGAATCATGAATTGAATCATAAATCATGAATTGAATCATGAATTGAATCATGAATCATGAACTAAATCATGAATCATGAAACGAATCATGAATCAAGAATTGAATCATGAATTGAATCATAATTTATGAATCGAATCATGAATCATGAATCGAATCATGAATCATGAATCATGAATTGAATCATGAATCATGAATTATGAATGGAATCATGAATCATGAATCGAATCATGAATCATAAATCGAATCATGAATCATGAATCGAATCATGAATCATGAATCGAATCATGAATCATGAATTGAATCATGAATCATGAATCGAATCATGAATTGAATCATGAATCATGAATCATGAAATGAATCATGAATCATGAATCGAATCATGAATTATGAATCTAATCATGAATCATGAATTGAATCATGAATCATGAATTATGAATCTAATCATGAATCATGAATCATGAATTGAAACATGAATCATGAATCATGAATCATAAATCATAATTCATGAATCGAATCATGAATCATTAATCATGATTTGAATCATAAATCATGAATCGAATCATGAATCAAGAATTGAATCATGAATCGTGAATCATGAATTGAATCATGAATCATGAATTGAATCATGAATTGAATCATGAATCATGAATTAAATCATGAATTATTAATCATGAATCAAATCATTAATCATGAATCATGAATTGAATCATGAATCATGAATCATGAATTGAATCATGAATCATGAATCGAATCATGAATCATAAATTGAATCATGAATTAAATCATGAATCATGAATCATGAAATGAATCATAAATCATGAATCGAATCATGAATTATGAATCTAATCATGAATCATGAATTGAATCATGAATCATGAATTATGAATCTAATCATGAATCATGAATCATGAATTGAATCATGAATCATGAATCATGAATCATAAATCATGAATCATGAATCGAATCATGAATCAAATCATGAATCATGAATCAAATCATGAATCAAGAATCATGTATTGAATCATGAATCATGAACTGAATCATAATTTGAATCATGAATCATGAAATAAATCATGAATCATGAAATGAATCATGAATCGAATCATAAATCATAAATCGAATCATGAATCATGAATTGAATCATAAATCATGACTTGATGATGCATGAAATGAATCATGAATCGAATCATGAATCATGAATCGAATCATGAATCATGAATCGAATCATGATTAATGAATTAAATCATGAATTATGAATCATGAATCATGAATAATGAATCAAATCATGAATCATGAATCATGAATTGAATCATGAATCATGAATTGAATCATGAATTAAATCATGAATCGTGAATCATGAAATGAATCATGAATTAAATCATGAAATGAATCATGAATCATGAATTAAATCATGAATCATTATTAATGAATTGAATCATGAATCATGTACGAAATCATGAATCAAGAATCATGAATCAAATCATGAATCAAGAATTGAATCATGAATCATGAGTCATGAATTATGAATTGAATTATGAATCATGTAACGAATCATGAATCATGAATTGAATCATGAATTTAATCATGATTTATGAATCGAATCAAGAATCATGAATCGAATCATGAATCATGAATCATGAATTGAATCATGAATCATGAATCATGAATGGAATCATGAATCATGAATCGAATCATGAATCGAATCATGAATCATGAATTGAATCATGAATTGAATCATGAATCATGAATCATGAATTGAATCATGAATCATGAATTGAATCATGAATCATGAAAAAAATCATGAATTGAATCATGAATTAAATCATGAATCATGAAATAAATCATGAATTGAATCATGAATTAAATCATGAATCATGAATTGAATCATGATTCATGAATTGAATCATGAAATAAATCATGAATTGAATCATGAATTGAATCATGAATCATGAATTGAATCATGAATCATGAATCATGAATTGAATCATGAATCATGAATCATGAATCATGAATTGAATCATGAATCATGGATTGAATCATGAATCATGAATCATGAATTAAATCATGAATCAAATCATGAATCATGAATCATGAATTGAATCATGAATCATGAATTATGAATTGAATCATGAATCATGAAACGAATCATGAATCATGAATCATGAATTGAATCATGAATCATGAATTATGAATGGAATCATGAATCATGAATCGAATCATGAATCATGAATTGAATCATGAATCATGAATTGAATCATGAATCATGAATCGAATCATGAATCATGAATTGAATCATGAATCATGAATCGAATCATGAATTGAATCATGAATCATGAATCATGAAATGAATTATGAATCATGAATCGAATCATGAATTATGAATCTAATCATGAATCATGAATTGAATCATGAATCATGAATTATGAATCTAATCATGAATCATGAATCATGAATTGAAACATGAATCATGAATCATGAATCATAAATCATAATTCATGAATCGAATCATGAATCAAGAATTGAATCATGAATCGTGAATCATGAATTAAATCATGAATCATGAATTGAATCATGAATTGATTAATGAATCATGAACTAAATCATGAATCAAGAATCATGAATCATGAATCAAATCATTAATCATGAATCATGAATTGAATCATGAATCATGAATCATGAATTGAATCATGAATCATGAATCATGAATCGAATCTCGAATCATAAATTGAATCATGAATCAAGAATTGAATCATGAATCGTGAATCATGAATTGAATCATGAATCATGAATTGAATCATGAATTGAATCATGAATCATAAATTGAATCATGAATTGAATCATGAATCATGAACTAAATCATGAATCAAGAATCATGAATCATGAATCAAATCATTAATCATGAATCATGAATTGAATCATGAATCATGAATCATGAATTGAATCATGAATCATGAATCACGAATTGAATCATGAATCATAAATTGAATCATGAATTAAATCATGAATCATGAATCATGAAATGAATCATGAATCATGAATCGAATCATGAATTATGAATCTAATCATGAATCATGAATTGAATCATGAATCATGAATTATGAATCTAATAATGAATCATGAATCATGAATTGAATCATGAATCATGAATCATAAATCATGAATCATGAATCGAATCATGAATCAAATCATGAATCAAATCATGAATCAAGAATCATGTATTGAATCATGAATCATGAACTGAATCATAATTTGAATCATGAATCATGAAATAAATCATGAATCATGAAATGAATCATGAATCGAATCATAAATCATAAATCGAATCATGAATCATAAATTGAATCATAAATCATGACTTGATGATGCATGAAATGAATCATGAATCGAATCATGAATCATGAATCGAATCAGGAATCATGAATCGAATCATGAATCATGAATCGAATCATGATTAATGAATTGAATCATGAATTATGAATCATGAATCATGAATCATGAATCAAATCATGAATCATGAATCATGAATTGAATCATGAATCATGAATTGAATCATGAATTAAATCATGAATCATGAATCATGAAATGAATCATGAATTAAATCATGAAATGAATCATGAATCATGAATTGAATCATAAATCATTATTAATGAATTGAATCATGAATCATGAACTAAATCATGAATCAAGAATCATGAATCATGAATCAAATCATGAATCATGAATTGAATCATGAATCATGAATCAAGAATTGAATCATGAATCATGAGTCATGAATTATGAATTGAATCATGAATCATGAAACGAATCATGAATCATGAATTGAATCATGAATTTAATCATGATTTATGAATCGAATCAAGAATCATGAATCGAATCATGAATCATGAATCATGAATTGAATCATGAATCATAATTGGAATCATGAATCATGAATCGAATCATGAATCGAATCATGAATCATGAATTGAATCATGAATTGAATCATGAATCATGAATCATGAATTGAATCATGAATCATGAATTGAATCATGAATGATGAAATAAATCATGAATTGAATCATGAATTGAATCATGAATCATGAAATAAATCATGAATTGAATCATGAATTAAATCAGGAATCATGAATTGAATCATGAATCATGAATTGAATCATGAAATAAATCATGAATTGAATCATGAATTGAATCATGAATCATGAATTGAATCATGAATCATGAATCATGAATTGAATCATGAATCATGAATCATGAATCATGAATTGAATCATGAATCATGGATTGAATCATGAATCATGAATCATGAATTAAATCATGAATCAAATCATGAATCATGAATCATGAATTGAATCATGAATTGAATCATTAATCGTGAATCATGAATTGAATCATGAATCATGAATTGAATCATGAATTGAATCATGAATCATGAACTAAATCATGAATCAAGAATCATGAATCATGAATCAAATCATTAATCATGAATCATGAATTGAATCATGAATCATGAATCATGAATTGAATCATGAATCATGAAGCATGAATCATGAAATGAATCATGAATCATGAATTGAATCATGAATCATGAATCATGAATTATGAATGGAATCATGAATCATGAATCGAATTATGAATCATGAATCGAATCATGAATCATGAATTGAATCATGAATTGAATAATGAATCATGAAATTAATCATGAATCATGAATTGAATCATGAATTGAATCATAATTTATGAATGGAATCATGAATCATGAATCGAATCATGAATCATGAATCATGAATTGAATCATGAATCATGAATTATGAATGGAATCATGAATCATGAATCGAATCATGAATCATGAATCGAATCATGAATCATGAATCGAATCATGAATCATGAATTGAATCATGAATTGAATAATGAATCATGAAATGAATCATGAATCATGAATCGAATCATGAATCATGAATCGAATCATGAATCATGAATTGAATCATGAATCATGAATCGAATCATGAATTGAATCATGAATCATGAATCGAATCATGAATTATGAATCTAATCATGAATCATGAATTGAATCATGAATCATGAATTATGAATCTAATCATGAATCATGAATCATGAATTGAAACATGAATCATGAATCATGAATCATAAATCATAATTCATGAATCGAATCATGAATCATTAATCATGATTTGAATCATAAATCATGAATCGAATCATGAATCAAGAATTGAATCATGAATCATGAATCATGAATTGAATCATGAATCATGAGTCATGAATTATGAATTGAATCATGATTCATGAAACGAATCATGATTCATGAATTGAATCATGAATTTAATCATGATTTATGAATCGAATCATGAATAATGAATCGAATCATGAATCATGAATCATGAATTGAATCATGAATCATGAATCATGAATTGAATCATGAATCATGAATTGAATCATAAATCATGAATTAAATCATGAATCAAATCATGAATCATGAATCATGAATTGAATCATGAATCATGAATTGAATCATGAATTGAATCATGAATCGTGAATCATGAATTGAATCATGAATTATGAATTGAATCATGAATTTAATCATGAATCATGAACTAAATCATGAATCAAGAATCGTGAATCATGAATCAAATCATTAATCATGAATCATGAATTAGAATCATGAATCATGAATCATGAATTGAATCATGAATCATGAATCATGAATCGAATCATGAATCATAAATCATGAATTGAATCATGAATCATAAATCATGAATCGAATCATGAATCAAGAATTGAATCATGAATCATGAATCATGAATTGAATCATGAATCATGAGTCATGAATTATGAATTGAATCATGATTCATGAAACGAATCATGATTCATGAATTGAATCATGAATTTAATCATGATTTATGAATCGAATCATGAATAATGAATCGAATCATGAATCATGAATCATGAATTGAATCATGAATCATGAATCATGAATTGAATCATGAATCATGAATTGAATCATAAATCATGAATTAAATCATGAATCAAATCATGAATCATGAATCATGAATTGAATCATGAATCATGAATTGAATCATGAATTGAATCATGAATCGTGAATCATGAATTGAATCATGAATTATGAATTGAATCATGAATTTAATCATGAATCATGAACTAAATCATGAATCAAGAATCGTGAATCATGAATCAAATCATTAATCATGAATCATGAATTAGAATCATGAATCATGAATCATGAATTGAATCATGAATCATGAATCATGAATCGAATCATGAATCATAAATCATGAATTGAATCATGAATCATGAATCATGAATTATGAATTGAATCATGAATCATGAAACGAATCATAAATCGAATCATGAATCATGAATCATGAATTGAATCATGAATCATGAATTATGAATGGAATCATGAATCATTAATGGAATCATGAATCATGAATCGAATCATGAATCGAATCATGAATCATAAATTGAATCATGAATTGAATCATGAATCATGAATCATGAAATGAATCATGAATCATGAATCAAATCATGAATTATGAATCTAATCATGAATCATGAATTGAATCATGAATCATGAATTATGAATCTAATCATGAATCATGCATCATGAATTGAATCATGAATCATGAATCATGAATCATAAATCATGAATCATGAATCGAATCATGAATCAAATCATGAATCATGAATCAAATCATGAATCAAGAATCATGTATTGAATCATGAATCATGAACTGAATCATAATTTGAATCATGAATCATGAAATGAATCATGAATCATGAAATGAATCATGAATCGAATCATAAATCATAAATCGAATCATGAATCATGAATTGAATCATAAATCATGACTTGATGATGCATGAAATGAATCATGAATCGAATCATGAATCGAATCATGAATCATGAATCGAATCATGATTAATGAATTGAATCATGAATTATGAATCATGAATTGAATCATGAATCATGAATTGAATCATGAATTAAATCATGAATCGTGAATCATGAAATGATTCATGAATTAAATCATGAAATGAATCATGAATCATGAATTGAATCATAAATCATTATTAATGAATTGAATCATGAATCATGAACTAAACCATGAATCAAGAATCATGAATCATGAATCAAATCATGAATCATGAATTGAATCATGAATCATGAATCAAGAATTGAATCATGAATAATGAGTCATGAATTATGAATTGAATCATGAATCATGAAACGAATCATGAATCATGAATTGAATCATGAATTTAATCATGATTTATGAATCGAATCAAGAATCATGAATCGAATCATGAATCATGAATCATGAATTAAATCATGAATCATAAATCATGAATCATAAATCATGAATCATGAATCGAATCATGAATCAAATCATGAATCATGAATCAAATCATGAATCAAGAATCATGTATTGAATCATGAATCATGAACTGAATCATAATTTGAATCATGAATCATGAATCATGAAATGAATCATGAATCATGAAATGAATCATGAATCGAATCATAAATCATAAATCGAATCATGAATCATGAATTGAATCATAAATCATGACTTGATGATGCATGAAATGAGTCATGAATCGAATCATGAATCATAAATCGAATCATGAATCATGAATCGAATCATGAATAATGAATCGAATCATGAATCATGAATCGAATCATGATTAATGAATTGAATCATGAATTATGAATCATAAATCATGAATCAAATCATGAATCATGATTTGAATCATGAATCATGAATTGAATCATGAATTAAATCATGAATCGTGAATCATGAAATGAATCATGAATTAAATCATGAAATGAATCATGAATCATGAATTGAATCATAAATCATTATTAATGAATTGAATCATGAATCATGAACTAAATCATGAATCAAGAATCATGAATCATGAATCAAATCATGAATCATGAATTGAATCATGAATCATGAATCAAAAATTGAATCATGAATCATGAGTCATGAATTATGAATTGAATCATGAATCATGAAACGAATCATGAATCATGAATTGAATCATGAATTTAATCATGATTTATGAATCGAATCAAGAATCATGAATCGAATCATGAATCATGAATCATGAATTGAATCATGAATCATGAATGGAATCATGAATCATGAATGGAATCATGAATCGAATCATGAATCATGAATTGAATCATGAATTGAATCATGAATCATGAATCATGAATTGAATCATGAATCATGAATCATGAATTGAATCATGAATCATGAAATAAATCATGAATTGAATCATGAATTGAATCATGAATCATGAAATAAATCATGAATTGAATCATGAATTGAATCATGAATCATGAATTGAATCATGAATCATGAATCATGAATTGAATCATGAATCATGAATCATGAATCATGAATCATGAATTGAATCATGAATCATGGATTGAATCATGAATCATGAATTAAATCATGAATCAAATCATGAATCATGAATTGAATCATGAATTGAATCATGAATCGTGAATCATGAATTGAATCATGAATCATGAATTGAATCATGAATTGAATCATGAATCATGAATCAAATCATTAATCATGAATCATGAATCGAATCATGAATCATGAATCATGAATTGAATCATGAATCATGAATCATGAATCATGAAATGAATCATGAATCATGAATTGAATCATGAATCATGAATTATGAATTGAATCATGAATCATGAAACGAATCATGAATCATGAATTGAATCATGAATTGAATCATAATTTATGAATCAAATCATGAATCATGAATCATGAATTGAATCATGAATCATGAATTATGAATGGAATCATGAATCATGAATCGAATCATGAATCATGAAACGAATCATGAATCATGAATCGAATCATGAATCATGAATTGAATCATGAATCATGAATTATGAATGGAATCATGAATCATGAATCGAATCATGAATCATGAATCATGAATCATGAATCATGAATCATGAATCAAATCATGAATCATGAATCATGAATTGAATCATGAATCATGAATTGAATCATGAATTAAATCATGAATCATGAATCATGAAATGAATCATGAATTAAATCATGAAATGAATCATGAATCATGAATTGAATCATAAATCATTATTAATGAATTGAATCATGAATCATGAACTAAATCATGAATCAAGAATCATGAATCATGAATCAAATCAAGAATCATGAATTGAATCATGAATCATGAATCAAGAATTGAATCATGAATCATGAGTCATGAATTATGAATTGAATCATGAATCATGAAACGAATCATGAATCATGAATTGAATCATGAATTTAATCATGATTTATGAATCGAATCAAGAATCATGAATCGAATCATGAATCATGAATCATGAATTGAATCATGAATCATAATTGGAATCATGAATCATGAATCGAATCATGAATCGAATCATGAATCATGAATTGAATCATGAATTGAATCATGAATCATGAATCATGAATTGAATCATGAATCATGAATCATGAATTGAATCATGAATGATGAAATAAATCATGAATTGAATCATGAATTGAATCATGAATCATGAAATAAATCATGAATTGAATCATGAATTAAATCATGAATCATGAATTGAATCATGAATCATGAATTGAATCATGAAATAAATCATGAATTGAATCATGAATTGAATCATGAATCATGAATTGAATCATGAATCATGAATTGAATCATGAATCATGAATCATGAATCATGAATTGAATCATGAATCATGGATTGAATCATGAATCATGAATCATGAATTAAATCATGAATCAAATCATGAATCATGAATCATGAATTGAATCATGAATTGAATCATTAATCGTGAATCATGAATTGAATCATAAATCATGAATTGAATCATGAATTGAATCATGAATCATGAACTAAATCATGATTCTTGATTCATGAATCATGAAGCATGAATCATGAAATGAATCATGAATCATGAATTGAATCATGAATCATGAATCATGAATTATGAATGGAATCATGAATCATGAATCGAATTATGAATCATGAATCGAATCATGAATCATGAATTGAATCATGAATTGAATAATGAATCATGAAATTAATCATGAATCATGAATTGAATCATGAATTGAATCATAATTTATGAATGGAATCATGAATCATGAATCGAATCATGAATCATGAATCATGAATTGAATCATGAATCATGAATTATGAATGGAATCATGAATCATGAATCGAATCATGAATCATGAATCGAATCATGAATCATGAATCGAATCATGAATCATGAATCGAATCATGAATCATGAATTGAATCATGAATTGAATAATGAATCATGAAATGAATCATGAATCATAAATCGAATCATGAATCATGAATCGAATCATGAATCATGAATTGAATCATGAATCATGAATCGAATCATGAATTGAATCATGAATCATGAATCGAATCATGAATTATGAATCTAATCATGAATCATGAATTGAATCATGAATCATGAATTATGAATCTAATCATGAATCATGAATCATGAATTGAAACATGAATCATGAATCATGAATCATAAATCATAATTCATGAATCGAATCATGAATCATTAATCATGATTTGAATCATAAATCATGAATCGAATCATGAATCAAGAATTGAATCATGAATCATGAATCATGAATTGAATCATGAATCATGAGTCATGAATTATGAATTGAATCATGATTCATGAAACGAATCATGATTCATGAATTGAATCATGAATTTAATCATGATTTATGAATCGAATCATGAATAATGAATCGAATCATGAATCATGAATCATGAATTGAATCATGAATCATGAATCATGAATTGAATCATGAATCATGAATTGAATCATAAATCATGAATTAAATCATGAATCAAATCATGAATCATGAATCATGAATTGAATCATGAATCATGAATTGAATCATGAATTGAATCATGAATCGTGAATCATGAATTGAATCATGAATTATGAATTGAATCATGAATTTAATCATGAATCATGAACTAAATCATGAATCAAGAATCGTGAATCATGAATCAAATCATTAATCATGAATCATGAATTAGAATCATGAATCATGAATCATGAATTGAATCATGAATCATGAATCATGAATCGAATCATGAATCATAAATCATGAATTGAATCATGAATCATGAATCATGAATTATGAATTGAATCATGAATCATGAAACGAATCATAAATCGAATCATGAATCATGAATCATGAATTGAATCATGAATCATGAATTATGAATGGAATCATGAATCATTAATGGAATCATGAATCATGAATCGAATCATGAATCGAATCATGAATCATAAATTGAATCATGAATTGAATCATGAATCATGAATCATGAAATGAATCATGAATCATGAATCAAATCATGAATTATGAATCTAATCATGAATCATGAATTGAATCATGAATCATGAATTATGAATCTAATCATGAATCATGCATCATGAATTGAATCATGAATCATGAATCATGAATCATAAATCATGAATCATGAATCGAATCATGAATCAAATCATGAATCATGAATCAAATCATGAATCAAGAATCATGTATTGAATCATGAATCATGAACTGAATCATAATTTGAATCATGAATCATGAATCATGAAATGAATCATGAATCATGAAATGAATCATGAATCGAATCATAAATCATAAATCGAATCATGAATCATGAATTGAATCATAAATCATGACTTGATGATGCATGAAATGAATCATGAATCGAATCATGAATCATAAATCGAATCATGAATCATGAATCGAATCATGAATAATGAATCGAATCATGAATCATGAATCGAATCATGATTAATGAATTGAATCATGAATTATGAATCATGAATCATGAATCAAATCATGAATCATGATTTGAATCATGAATCATGAATTGAATCATGAATTAAATCATGAATCGTGAATCATGAAATGAATCATGAATTAAATCATGAAATGAATCATGAATCATGAATTGAATCATAAATCATTATTAATGAATTGAATCATGAATCATGAACTAAATCATGAATCAAGAATCATGAATCATGAATCAAATCATGAATCATGAATTGAATCATGAATCATGAATCAAAAATTGAATTATGAATCATGAGTCATGAATTATGAATTGAATCATGAATCATGAAACGAATCATGAATCATGAATTGAATCATGAATCATGAATTGAATCATAAATCATTATTAATGAATTGAATCATGAATCATGAACTAAATCATGAATCAAGAATCATGAATCATGAATCAAATCATGAATCATGAATTGAATCATGAATCATGAATCAAAAATTGAATCATGAATCATGAGTCATGAATTATGAATTGAATCATGAATCATGAAACGAATCATGAATCATGAATTGAATCATGAATTTAATCATGATTTATGAATCGAATCAAGAATCATGAATCGAATCATGAATCATGAATCATGAATTGAATCATGAATCATGAATGGAATCATGAATCATGAATGGAATCATGAATCGAATCATGAATCATGAATTGAATCATGAATTGAATCATGAATCATGAATCATGAATTGAATCATGAATCATGAATCATGAATTGAATCATGAATCATGAAATAAATCATGAATTGAATCATGAATTGAATCATGAATCATGAAATAAATCATGAATTGAATCATGAATTGAATCATGAATCATGAATTGAATCATGAAATAAATCATGAATTGAATCATGAATTGAATCATGAATCATGAATTGAATCATGAATCATGAATCATGAATTGAATCATGAATCATGAATCATGAATCATGAATTGAATCATGAATCATGGATTGAATCATGAATCATGAATTAAATCATGAATCAAATCATGAATCATGAATCATGAATTGAATCATGAATTGAATCATGAATCGTGAATCATGAATTGAATCATGAATCATGAATTGAATCATGAATTGAATCATGAATCATGAATCAAATCATTAATCATGAATCATGAATCGAATCATGAATCATGAATCATGAATTGAATCATGAATCATGAATCATGAATCATGAAATGAATCATGAATCATGAATTGAATCATGAATCATGAATTATGAATTGAATCATGAATCATGAAACGAATCATGAATCATGAATTGAATCATGAATTGAATCATAATTTATGAATCAAATCATGAATCATGAATCATGAATTGAATCATGAATCATGAATTATGAATGGAATCATGAATCATGAATCGAATCATGAATCATGAATCGAATCATGAATCATGAATCGAATCATGAATCATGAATTGAATCATGAATCATGAATTATGAATGGAATCATGAATCATGAATCGAATCATGAATCATGAATCATGAATCATGAATCATGAATCAAATCATGAATCATGAATCATGAATTGAATCATGAATCATGAATTGAATCATGAATTAAATCATGAATCATGAATCATGAAATGAATCATGAATTAAATCATGAAATGAATCATGAATCATGAATTGAATCATAAATCATTATTAATGAATTGAATCATGAATCATGAACTAAATCATGAATCAAGAATCATGAATCATGAATCAAATCATGAATCATGAATTGAATCATGAATCATGAATCAAGAATTGAATCATGAATCATGAGTCATGAATTATGAATTGAATCATGAATCATGAAACGAATCATGAATCATGAATTGAATCATGAATTTAATCATGATTTATGAATCGAATCAAGAATCATGAATCGAATCATGAATCATGAATCATGAATTGAATCATGAATCATAATTGGAATCATGAATCATGAATCGAATCATGAATCGAATCATGAATCATGAATTGAATCATGAATTGAATCATGAATCATGAATCATGAATTGAATCATGAATCATGAATCATGAATTGAATCATGAATGATGAAATAAATCATGAATTGAATCATGAATTGAATCATGAATCATGAAATAAATCATGAATTGAATCATGAATTAAATCATGAATCATGAATTGAATCATGAATCATGAATTGAATCATGAAATAAATCATGAATTGAATCATGAATTGAATCATGAATCATGAATTGAATCATGAATCATGAATCATGAATTGAATCATGAATCATGAATCATGAATCATGAATTGAATCATGAATCATGGATTGAATCATGAATCATGAATCATGAATTAAATCATGAATCAAATCATGAATCATGAATCATGAATTGAATCATGAATTGAATCATTAATCGTGAATCATGAATTGAATCATGAATCATGAATTGAATCATGAATTGAATCATGAATCATGAACTAAATCATGAATCAAGAATCATGAATCATGAATCAAATCATTAATCATGAATCATGAATTGAATCATGAATCATGAATCATGAATTGAATCATGAATCATGAAGCATGAATCATGAAATGAATCATGAATCATGAATTGAATCATGAATCATGAATCATGAATTATGAATGGAATCATGAATCATGAATCGAATTATGAATCATGAATCGAATCATGAATCATGAATTGAATCATGAATTGAATAATGAATCATGAAATTAATCATGAATCATGAATTGAATCATGAATTGAATCATAATTTATGAATCGAATCATGAATCATGAATCGAATCATGAATCATGAATCATGAATTGAATCATGAATCATGAATTATGAATGGAATCATGAATCATGAATCGAATCATGAATCATGAATCGAATCATGAATCATGAATCGAATCATGAATCATGAATTGAATCATGAATTGAATAATGAATCATGAAATGAATCATGAATCATAAATCGAATCATGAATCATGAATCGAATCATGAATCATGAATTGAATCATGAATCATGAATCGAATCATGAATTGAATCATGAATCATGAATCGAATCATGAATTATGAATCTAATCATGAATCATGAATTGAATCATGAATCATGAATTATGAATCTAATCATGAATCATGAATCATGAATTGAAACATGAATCATGAATCATGAATCATAAATCATAATTCATGAATCGAATCATGAATCATTAATCATGATTTGAATCATAAATCATGAATCGAATCATGAATCAAGAATTGAATCATGAATCATGAATCATGAATTGAATCATGAATCATGAGTCATGAATTATGAATTGAATCATGATTCATGAAACGAATCATGATTCATGAATTGAATCATGAATTTAATCATGATTTATGAATCGAATCATGAATAATGAATCGAATCATGAATCATGAATCATGAATT